>NW_008587539.1:0-635 GCF_000691845.1 Merops nubicus
GGACCACTGGCTCTTAGGGCACCTCTCGTAACAGCCAAGGCCTTCTCCTCAAGATCACTCCAGAGCTGTTCAGGTACCAGCCTCCATCATCTCAGGGGTTACTCTGCCCCTAGTAAAGGACTGGTGAAACTTCATGAGCTTTCCAGGGCCAAATCCCAGGATTTTTCAAGGTCCCACAGGAATGAAGCGCCATTGGACCAGCTTTTAAGAGGTGCATGGAGATGGCTCCCCCTGACCTGTGGGGCCTCTGACAAGACAACAGCATAAGGCACTGCAGGACACTACAGATAATAAAAGGAGACACTTGCTCAATGATATTGCTGACCAAGGTGAGGCCCTTGGTGAGGTCTGTGGTCTTCAAAGTCCACAGTGATTACCAGGGCCTAAAACTGTGTCCCTTTCTCCAGCCCTTGGTGAGAAGCTCGGAAATACCAGAGGAAGGCACAAAGGAAGCCAAACACGAGGGCCAGGGAAGAAAGGGTCACCAGAGATGGGCTGTTGGCATGGGAGGGAGCACGGATGGTCAAGGTGAAGAAATTGTGAGCAGGGAAAAGAGGGAAAAAGAAAAGTAAAGGGGAAGCAGTGGGAATGCTCAGAGCTCTTTGGGGGTCACTGCCCAGCTGATCTGCACCTGA
>NW_008587540.1:0-33649 GCF_000691845.1 Merops nubicus
TCCTAGCTTCTGTATTTTTGTTATTGTTCGAGAATCTCAGCTTTCATTTAAGATACCACATCATTAATATACTAAGGTATTTAAGACTTTCAGATAAAACCCAGAAAATCCAAAAGGTATAAACAGGCCAGACAACAACACCCCCCATGTCAAACAACCAAGTTTTATAATACAGCTTCATGATTTCTAATTAGATGAAGTTAGCCACATCCACTACTACAGCCAGAAGTCAACCCTAATCCCCAATCTGGTGCTAATGAAACACCAAATATTTGCAAGTCACAAGCCAGCACCCGGAAGAAATCTTTTCCCCATGTTTTACAACTCTCTTAAATCTTCATTTATGTCATATAAAATTGCAATACACTTATAGCTCTGATCTTACTGCTTTCTACAATACTTTTGACCAAGAAAACTTAAATTTCTATGCAACTTGAACAAACCATTCTTGAAAAAACCTAAGGAGGATTCTCATCATGATGCTGCAGAGCTACATTCTGTTATATACAGGTTGCATCTTCAATGACCTCACCAGAGGGTAGATTTAAAAGAGAGCATCTTCTGACCTGGGCTCACTCAGCCATGCAGCACTGCCCCAAAACTCACAGCAATGTGTTTAACAAGGATACCAGTTAGGACAAGCCTTACAGGGAGCAGCATGAGACTACTAGTGGCAGTGGCAGTGCAATGCTTACACTGTGGAAATCCTGAGCGTGGGGTTTCCATGGTCCCCATAAGCTGTTGCACGTGGATTACAACAGAGGAAGGTTTCCTTCTACTGAAGGTGAACAAACTATTATTACTGCTAAAACCTTAGTGTTTTGCTGCCTACCTATGCAGAGTCCCAAGTGAAATCATTCTGCCTTAAGGGTGAACACTTTTGGAAGAACAGACTACTATTAAAATAAAAAAGGAGATGAATATGTATCTACAGGTCACCCAGTCACACAACCACTTCACACATCACAGACAGTACAGCCTATAATTAAGGCCACTCAAGATTTGGCATCATAAAAGTTTACTAGTTGACAACTTTGCTAAATTTTTATTGTTCATGCAGAAATCCATCATACCAGGTATCTGCCTTTGGCTCATATTTCTGTTTTTTAAAAGAAAACTTCAACTATAACAGTTTAGATCTTTCTGAAAATGTGATTAACAAAACATTCATAACCTCTTCCCTCCTTTCCTCAGCCTGTCATGGTTCCTCCAAGCCACCTTCTTCAAATATTCCTAGACATCTACCATCTCTGAAGAAATGAAACTGACTTTGCCTCTTCTCTGCTATTTCAATCAACTACAGAAAACAGGGCAAACTAAATTCACAGAAAACCCACCAAATTATCCTGCACAAAAAATTATCCTCCATAAAAGCATATCCCAGTTTCCTGGGTGAACAATTTGACACCATGGTGCACTTTGCAAAACTGCTGAACATTTGTAATAACTAATGTCAACAGGTAATGAGCTTTGACAATATCCTAGGCTTACAAAATGCTGACACAGCACAACTTGAGTCTATTCATTGACTCTATCCAGCCAGTACAATTCATCGTTCTCTTTGCTTTCCCCATGTTAATCTCTTCTCCAAGCAAGCTGCTATGGCCCCTTGACACAGGCACATCTAATCCAGTGGCAGACATGAGGCTGAGACACAGCAATAACCTCACTGCTGTTAAGGTCTGTCACCAGTTACGTGCCAGTATGGCCAGTTCTAGCAAATAGGTAGGACACACATCTAAGGCAGCAAAAACTCTGCTGCAAGGGGTTATGTCAGGCAAGAGAAAGAGCAGGCAGGCCAGTCACCCAGTTTAGAGGTGCTACAATGCCCATCTACTCACTTCACTCTCTGCTTCAGATTATCACCCCTGTTGTAGAAGCAAAGCAAAGCACAAGACCTTGCTTCCACCACTCCAATTCAGAGTCAACTTTACCTGCCCTGCCTCCAGCTGCCTGCATCATCCTGCCATAGAATGTGCTGCTTGATAGCATACACAGTAGAAAGAAGAACATATTCACCTCCCACCATTGCAGGTCACAGATGAGCATCTTTATTCAAACTGCTGGGAGCAGCTAAAATTTGGGCACATGCCTTCTTCTTGCCACCTCTACTAGAAGGCAGCAAGCCATGGCAGAGGAGCAGGTCGGACTGCCAGGAGCAAAGCCCTTTCTTATCTAGGCAGCAATTTTGTACCTGCCTGGGGCAGTGGAAAAACCTTGCTCTGGCCCTTCAGAAATGCACTGTAACAAGGTGGTATAATGTAGTGGTGACATGAATTATCTCAGCTGCTCTGAGCAAAAGCATCAACTTTTGCAATTGCCTCTAGTGACAAGGAGATTATTTTGCTCTAAAAGCAATGTTAGCCAAAAGTAACCATGAAATGGAGCCATCCTACTCCTTAAGAAAGGAAGTGTGCCACTGGAAGTACACACATATTGCATGTATGGAGAAGTTACAGACACAGCACCATTAGTATCAGTCCATGGCATGTATTAATTCTTGCTTCTCAATAAGGAAAGGAAATACTTGTCATAAGAAGCTGATGGACAGAAAAATAAGCCCTTTGAAAATCTTCTCAGGAATAGTTTCTCAACACCTTTTTTAAAATGAGTAAAACTGAGCTTTTGTTTGAGTTGGAGGTGCTCATTTCGAGGACAAGTCAGACACTACATCACTTCTTGCACCCTCTGTGGTGCCTCGGCTGAGCCCAAAGCTTACCTTTGATACCAGGACTGCTCACTACAGGAGGTTGCAAGAGTTCTAGATGAGTTCCTGGGAAGTCAAGGGGTCTTCTTAATTTTGAACAAGTCATTCACCTTTAAGGGTAGGGTGGGGTTTTTATCCAAGTTAGATTTTTATACTGCATATATAACGTATGGGTTTATATCAACATATCTATGTGTGTGTGTATATACATATAATCTGCTTGGGAGAAATTGTAAAAATTATTCTCTGTAATTTAAGCAAGACATCATTAACTCAAGATCAAGTTTCTTCTCTTTGGGAATCTTAGGGTTTTGTGGTGTTTTGTTTTGTTTTTTTTAAACACAACCCCTATGGCCCTCAAAAAAAAAGCATTGAGGATGCTGGGCAAGAGCTGTAACCTCTCCAGCCAACAAAAATGCACCTTGAAAAGTATATGAACCTGCTCCTTTACACCTGATCTTAACCTACACCAACTCTGCACAAACATGGCAGGCTAACAGGAGGGGCAGTGGAAGGTGTGTGTTTTAGACTCCAGGGATACCTCCCTCCCTGTCACATTGCTGCCCGCAGACAGACGCATCCTCAGAATACATGGGGCAGAAAAACTGCACAAAAGTATGTTTGCTTTGCAGCTTTCACTGGTGATGAGACACTTGTGATAGGACACAAGACCCCCTGAGTCTTCAAGAGAGAAAAGGAACCCTTGGGGGGGGGGTGGGGAAGGGGAACCAATTCAGTATCCAGCTAAAAATCTATTCTACCCAACATATTCAATGTCTTTAATACAAATTGCTTTCTGATGGATGAGACTGCTAGACCAGGAATCAAAGGAGAAGTTTTAAGCACAAAATGGAAGTGTCTTGATTATGAAATAAGCACAGAAAGCCTGTTCTTCTGTGTGCTTTGAAATTTCCAGTGGGGGCAACGCTGCATAAATGTGGTATTTTGCATACTTCAGCTGATTTAATTCCTGTTGTCACTCCTACATGAAAACTTGTGTGCAAATCATGGTTAACTTCTAAGGATTGTAGATTCTTCTACTGGTTCAATTTTCTAAACATTTCTCATTGAATAACACAAGTTGGAAGGGACCCCAATAAGGTTTCTTGTCCAACTTCCCCCCTCAAAGCAAGCTTAGCTGTGAGGTCAGACCAAGTTGCTCAGGGTTTTATCTAGTCTAGTCTTTACAACCCCTCACAGTCCCAAAACCATTCCCACAGAGCTGCTCTTCCCAGCCCGTCCATCGCCCAGCCTGTATCTCTGCCAGCAGCTCTTCCTTCCCACAAAGAGGATTTTGCATTTCTCCTTCTTGAACTTCATAGGGTTCCTGCAGGCCCATCCCTCCAGCCTGGCCAGGTCCCTCTGAATGGCAGGCTTGCCTTCAAGTGCCCTGTCTGGTCCTACCAGACACACACAAACCTGATGAAAGTGTACTTTGTCACCTGCTCCAGGTCACTAAAGATAATAAAGAGGACAGGCCCAGGGCAACCCCTCGCCATGCTGCATTTGTCACTGGCACCCTGGCAGAATACAACCTATTAACCCCTACCCTCTGAGCCTGATCATCCCACCGGGCAGATACCCACCTAGATGTTCTTGTACCCAAGCTAGGGTGGACACTGCAAGACAGGGCTGCGAGCCTTACTAAAGTTGATATTAATGGCTACTCTCCCCTCATCCACAAGTCCAACCATTTCAAAGAAATGAATCAGGTTGATCAGTCATGATTTACCACTGGTACATCCAGACAGACTGGTCTCAGCTGCCCTCTCCTCCACATGCCTAGAAGTTTGCTCTAAGAACTGGAGGACCACCACAGCCTCATCTGAGTGAAAGCTCTTCCAGTGTCAGGGCAGCTGCTCTGACCAGTGCTGGGCACAATGCCCACAGGAACTGCTGCTGAGCCACACATGGTCTTTGGCAGTATTCTCTGCCTCCTCCCTGTGTCCTACGAAAACATCTGTGTAAACTACCACTTCTGAGAGCTACATCCAGCCCTCGCACTAGTGAAACAGGTACATGACCTTCCCTCATCAGGAGTCAACCTTTCCCAGCAGTACCTGCATCCATAGAGACCAGAAGACCTCAAAACAGAGCTGGGGACCACAACACCAAGGGGGAACAGCAGCATCCCAGCCCCATGTGCAGCCCCCACCCAACTCACTGCTGCCCATACACGTTGCAATCTCAAGGAGCACTCGGCAGCCAAAGCTTACTCAGTTCTGAAACTGCATCACTTGTTTGGGATGTAGTGCTGCTGCTTATACTGAGACCCACTCCCTCCAGAGCAGAGGACATGGACCTGCAGGGAGCAACTCTGTAGTACACCACTGTCCACGAAAAGAGGACACACATTGTCCCAAAAAGGTACAGCACCCACCAGCTGCTGTGGGGACAGCTATCCCAGGCAGCCTTTTGACTCTTTTCTGTGCTGTTTTGTGATCCTGGGCACATCTCAGGTGGTGCTGTGATCACCAGTCTGCCCTAAACAAGCCTAAATATTTCCTTCTCAGTCTCCAGTCTCACACTGTGGTATGGAAGACCCATATGCACTATGACCTATTCCTAACATTGCCACTCCAGAACATTTCCCATTTCCAAACAGTTTCTGGGTGACCACCAAGACCTCACTAAAACCAAGACCTTTAATGGAGGGACTGCCAGTTTTCTCTTTACACAACACCTCTCTGACTGCTGGTCCAGGGTGGGGGTGCCAATATCCCACAGCAGGCCAAGCAAACAGCCAGGACTTAGCAAGGAGAAATCTATCAGACATGGTCCATTCAGGCAGCTAGGCAAGAAGACACAGTGAAACAAGAGAGGGGGAAAAGGGTTCATCACCTGGCTGTGCCAAACTGAATAAAAAACAATAAAAGGAGGGAAAACAACATTTTAATTGCCCTGGGACTTGGTAAACAAGCAGTTGATTTTGAGTCTGGGAGTTAATGCCAACACAACAGTTGGCCTTCAGAAGGGATTTACTAATATAGCGACTTTTAATTAACACAAGGTCAGCGCTAGAAATTACTAGGCCAATTTGTTGTTAAATAGCTTCCTCCAGGGGATGTGTCCCTGTTGGAGTACGAGCTACTGCATTGTGCCCAGGAACAGCCTGGGCAATAGCCATGCTTCCCTTGGGAGCCAGGGTCACCATACGGGCCTCCAAGTTCCCCCCACATCTATTCATGCCCAGGTGCCTCTTTCCCCTACTGCCCTGTAGATCAAAGTGGCCTTCTGTTCCTTTGCAGACTGACATGCTACAATACAATGCTTCCAAGCCTGTCAGAGGTCTGTGTTGAGGTTGACAGCAATGAGCCAACACTTGTAGAATAAAATTGTGCAACAGCCTTTGGGCTGGTTCCACCTGCATTCACTTGCCCAGGCAACGCAGCCGTACAGAGAGATGGAGACCAT
Source organism: Merops nubicus (assembly GCF_000691845.1). Classification (NCBI taxonomy): domain Eukaryota; kingdom Metazoa; phylum Chordata; class Aves; order Coraciiformes; family Meropidae; genus Merops; species Merops nubicus. The sequence continues at coordinate 6,122 of NW_008587540.1, forward strand.
GGCAGCTGCATCCCTCAACACGGCTCCCTCTGCAAGGGGCTTCCTCCTGCAGATCAAGGTCTTCCCAAACAACCTGGTCCATAAATCACTTTGTCCTGGAAACCTTCCTCTGAGGTGAAGTCTATTCAAATGGAACTTTCAAGCAGCTGGTGCAAGGGAGGACTTAATTCCTTCGGCAGCAGTTTCTCCACTTCCTTCAGATACACAAATTTCTGCACCTAACTTTATTCAGGGGGCTGGGCTGGCATGTCTAGGTGCGTGCTGCCACTTCTCACACTTGTCCTTGCTCTTCCTTTGCTTGGGAGAAAATGCCTCACTCCCCTCATTCTGGCTGCTCACCTAAACCTTCCCAACCTCACCCCTGCTTTCAATGCGCAGACTAAAGCTTCCAATTTGTCACTTATTTGCCAGAATTTAGAAGAACCCTCTTGTGAGGCCAGCCAGCAAGAACACTCCTTTACCTGCCCCAACAATAGAGGTGGTTTTTGCTGATAAGTGCCCTTTGCCTTTCACTCCACCTGATGAGATTCCCAGCCCTCACTGGGGTGGAAGGCAGCCTTCATAAGAAGGCCGTTGCAGAGGCCATCCCTAGGACCAGGGGGCAGATGAATGTTGAGACACTGGATCACCCATTCCTTTCTGCACCAGCAGTATATACACAGGATAAAAGCTTCCACAGGTGGTTGCTAGATGACATCTGCTCCCACTGGAGGATGAAGAAGGAGCAGCACCTGCTGCCCAGCCTGACCAAGAGGTCTACCTGATGGCAGGATGGCAACACAGGGAAGGCAGGGGGAGAGACAGGGCACTGTGGGGACAACTGGAGAGGTTTCACCCTGCCATTTGGGGTTAAGTCCTACCTCCAGGCTCCAACCAGGACTTTTGCAGCAGGAAGGAGCACATTAACACAGCTATAAAGCTAGCAAATCCAAGAGGGGAGGTAGCAGAGGAGAGGAAATCCAGAGTCCATCCATTGGTGCCCTATGTCAGCAGTAATTGGCCTAGTAATCATCTTCTCAGCCTTGCCTCAGCATCTACCACTACAACCACAAATCAAGGTACAAGCTTGCTGTGTACACCCTTATGCACAACAGAACAAATAATTTCATAATAGTTATAATATAAAAATTAATTTCATATCACTTAAATACCAGCTTGACTCATGTCATACCTGACTTCTTCCCTCTTTGTTTCACTTAAAGGTATTCAGAAAAGGAACAGGATCAGCAGTTCAAAAGATAAAAGTTTTTAAAAGTCTTTTATGGTAAAAAAAACAATAAAGAATGTATGAATTGGGGTAGCCATGAGGAACTGGGCTCCTCAAGATCAAATTCTGCCTTGTACCTTTTCTAAAGCAAGTCAGCAGACTTGCTAAGGCCTTTGACTCTACAACAGAATAATAATTTCATAATAATTATAATATAAAAATTAAGTTCATATCACTTAAATACCAGCTTCACTCATGTCATATCTGATTTCTTCCCTCTTTGTTTCACTTGAAGGTATTCAGAAAAGGAACAGGATCAGCAGTTCAAAAGATAAAAGTTTTTAAAAGTCTTTTATGGTAAAAAACAATAAAGAATGTATAAATTGGGGTAGCCATGAGGAACTGGGCTCCTCAAGATCAAATTCTGCCTTGTACCTTTTCTAAAGCAAGTCAGCAGACTTGCTAAGGCCTTTGACTCTGGGGCAGCAGAGTTCTATATTTTCCAGTCTTGCAACATACTTCACTTTAGGGGTAAATAAGCTCCTTTTCAGTCTTCATTCAACATGCAAAACACCTCACAGTGATGTTGCCAAACAGTTCCTCACAGGGCAAGCAAATAAGTGATTCTTTTTATCCTTTCTGAAAATTTCATATTCTTGAATCCCTTACAAGTCTGGGAAGGTGGAACTCATTCGTAAATAAGGTCCTGGGAAACATACATGGCCACAGCTTGGCAGGACCACGGCCCTGAATGAGCTCTTTCATTTTCAGCATGTTTGGTAACTCGGGTTAAAGAGCAAATGGTGGTTTTGATAGAATATTTCAAACACAGAGTGACTGGAGTGCTACAGTTACCTTTACCTTAAAGAGAGACTCATATAATAACAGATTTTTTCAGAGCATTCTTCTCCATATCTCTTAAACTAAGCAAAGGTGCTTCAAAAACACTGGGAGCAGTGGGAGAGTTCAGCCTAAGTGCAAAGTTGAAAACAAGTGGAAAAAAAAGACAGACATTTGCAGCAGATGAAGCAGAACAGAATTCACCCATGAAGCTGCAAGTGGCAAGGTCTATTCATTTGCTGATTTCTCTCTGTAAATTACCATATAGTGCTGCTGTGCCAAAACTGATGTGCCAAAACTACCCCTGATCTGCACCAAACCTACACAAGTTTGCAGCTTTATGACCTTCATAAAGAACCCCCTGTACATTTGGAGATAATCAGGCTACTTTTAGGTGTTCAGCCACAAGAATTTAGTCGTAGCATTGGTGTCTGTGTTTGGAAAAAAGTATAAACAAACTTGTGATAAAATGCTTCAGACTGCACATAAAGCTGTCTAATGTCATCTTGTGAGTGTGCTGATAAGCCCACAGAAGGAGGTGACAGATTCAGGAGGGTTTGAGGCACAGCAAACAGCAAATACCAAAAGTCCAACATAAAAATTTAAGGTGCAAACTATGGTGAATCCCAGCCTTCAAGGAACATCTTGGAGCATCATTTGGAGAGCAAAGTCTCATTAATTTAACACTGGACAAAATGAAATCTCACCTTAAAGAACCTGGAAGTGAAGCTTACACAGCAAGAGCTGCAAGTCAGCCCACTTGCCCTGTAATCTGAGCAAAAAGAAATAGTATTTCTTGAAAAATATAAGCACAAGCTGCAGCACAAAGGTGTTAAAAATATCAGCATAAAGTTCATGGTTGGTCTGGAAATTTTGTTCCTTGTAGAATTATGTTATATATTCCTCTTCAGAGAATATTTTTATCCTAGTCTCAACTATATTTCTAATTTAAAAAAATAATAATATTATTATTATTGCATGGTATATTCCAAGTCAGCTGTTCAAACTGTCACATATTTAACCAAAGCTTAAACAGGAAGTAAAGGGAAAAAATTGAGGTGAATTTAACTTTTTCTGGCTATCTCAGGTAATTTTTCCCCAGAATGTCAAAGGTAGAGAAGACTATTAATAAATTTAGCACCAATATCCTGTCATAACTGTTTATTCTGGCCAGATGAACCCACATTTGGTGGAAAAACATTGATTTCCTTTCAGCATCGTAGCCTGGAACAGCAAAAGCTTTGTTTATAAAAATCCAAATAGCTTTTTCTCTCCAACCTGCCCAGTTGGCTTCTATATAACAACTCTTCCTGTAGGGGACAGAATGGCCATTTAAACTCTGAATTGCTGATCATCCAATTTCTGCAACTAAGCTACACCCGAAAAAGCTTGACTTATACTGGATAAAGATTATCAAGGCTTCAGTGTCCTTCTGCTTTCTAACATGAACTCAGTAGATTATTGACTTTTAAAAAAATATTTACTGTATTTATGGGAAGATGCTTTCATGAGATAGCTCAGAAAACCATTTTTTCTTGTTCAAAAGGCAATCTATATACAAGAGAGCCACTGGAGTTGGGGCCAGACCAGCTGCCAGGCATCTGGCAGGTTTGACAGCATTGGCACACACACTGGATATCTGGCAGTTAGCTTTTGCATCTGTTAGTTTCAGCAACAGCCATAGCTACATCAAAAGCCAGAAAGGCATGTCCTGGTTATTCTTCATGGTGCCTGCATCGATCTAACACATTCTAGGTTCACTGCCCAGGGTTTTTTTGTTGGTGGTGGTTCTTTGGGTTTGAGTTTTTTTTCTTCCCTAAGTAGGAATGTGGAGAAAAAAAAAGACTGCAAACGCTGTGTAACAGCTGAAGATTCATCATTAATATACCAGGATTTTGTATATAGAAGCACATATATATATATATGTGTGTGTGTATATATATCTGTCAGGGTCCTCTAGACACTGGAACAACTGTCTCCCAGGGGCAGCACTCCACACCATCCTCTCATGCCGTGCTGTCTACCAACAAGAAACAATCTGCATGAAAAAATAAGTGGGACAAATTATTTAACTGTAATTCCATGTGGTTTAGTTTGTCAACTACTTGATTGATCTTGGGCAATGTTTATCAGTGGTTCACAAACCTGCAGGCTTAATGCTGTGATGTTACTGGCTAGCCTAGGGCCACTAGTGCTCTTCCCTGAATACCAAAGAAGAAAGTGAACACTTCAGTAAAACACAGGAAACCACTTTTTAGCAAATCTAGAGTCTAGTTTGGTATCTCAAGGGCAGTATAAGGCCATATTGATCCTGAACACACAGTCTGACCCTGTCCGTCTGCTCACCCCACGCTGAAACCAGCACAAACAACCAGGAGGCCACACAGCAAACCATCATGGGGAAGCTAATCTCAGCAAAAGCAAAGTCTTTGGGCCGTATTTGCTGAGCTAGTTTCGTTTGGATCAGTTTCCCAAGCTGCCTTCCAGGTACGTCTGTGCCGGCACACAGCGGGGACGGGCTCGGGGCAGGGAGAGGCTGGGGCTGCTGCTGGCAGCGTGTGCAGCTCAGGGGCCAAAGCAGACACAGAACACAACAACCCGATGATGCAAAGGGGCATTTAGCCCTGTGGGCTTTGCAGAGGTGCTACAGAGCTCAGCCCTGCCAGCACCACCCTGCTAGCCCTTGCTGTTAGCTCCAAATCGTGCAGTGCCCCTGTTTGTACCTCTGTCCAACAGGGAAGCAGTGCCACAGCTCAGGTTGCACCAGATGCACCTCTCAGCAACTTGATGGCTGTCCATTGTCACTAGCTCGATTCCAAGCTCACCACTTGTCTGGTGTTCAGCCTTAGGCGCTCTCAGACTGAGCAGTCCTTACACTGCAAGCAATGCCTCAGCTTCAGAAATGGGTCTTGAAATAACCCAGGCTGAGGTTTACCTCGGTGCCAAGGCAAAGTTCCATGCCACTTATCTCTTGTACAAGCCTTACACGCAGAAGAGAGACCCCCAGGAGATGTGGGCACACGTTACCCCTCTACCCACACCAGGTGTTTAAAACATATGCAAATTTTACTTCTCCCTTTAGAGGCTGCTTTCAAAAATACAGACCTTGTGAAGGATACTGCCCCAGCACATCTCATCTGTTGAAGTAAAGTTTAAGGGATTTTTGCATCTCTACCCATACATCCTTGCCACTCATCTTACAAATTCTGCAGTGTTTTATGTTTACCCACGACAGGCAACAATCTCTGGTGTCCAAGGCAATGTAATTACCCTGATACTGCATCACTATACCACAAGAAAGTATTTGGATAAAACTCTGTGCTAAGAAAAATGAAGTTGAATTTCCTTGCTGTTGAAATAGTGGGAAAAAAAAAGAACAGATTTAATATTTTTGAAGAACTTGGAAAATATTCTGGGAGAGAAAAGCAGAATTATACCATCCCTGGTAATCTTGCAGGATTAATATAGGTAAGGAAAATAATGAAGATATGTAGGTTTAGGGGTGATATTTTTTTGGTTTTGTTTGGATGTGGTGTTTGTGTTTTTTGTTTGTTTTGTGGGTTTTTTTGTTTTTAAGAAAAACTTAGTGCAAAGTAAACTGAGAGATCCAGAGCTACAGTGGGTATTCTATACGTTTTTTCACCTGACTTGTGTATTTTTTAGCACACTTCACACAGCTCTCTACTTGGTGACCTCCGTGCCACTTCCCTCTTGGCTACCCTTGGTGGGACACTGAGAAACCTATTCCTCTACTTTTCTCTCCTGGGAATCTGAGGCTCTTCAGTCTGTAGATACCTCACCCATTTCTCCCTCTTTACAACTACCCTCCCAAATTTTGGATCAGGGTGATGCTCCCTCCACTCGACCCACTAAGGAGCCTGAGCAAGTAGGGACGTTTTTGCCTTATCCTGGTGCTTCTGCCATAAACCTTCACCATCCCCCAACCTTCATCAGCCTGGGAATTAGGGAAAAGAAGTTCAAACTTCAAGTCAGACAACAAATAGCATTCAGCAATAGCTGTTTATACTAGCTAGAGCCTTACATCTTCAAGGGAACGAGTCTCAGGCTAGAAAAACAAGGTTTTTAGCACTAAGGCACAGTAAGGTCACACTCAACAGCTCAGGTTTAAAACTGTTTGCACAGGCATCCACTGCAGGTGTCCCACCATTTAACACCTGAAGTGGTGCCACTGGTATCACCTCAGAAACAACCACCACATTCATTTAAGACTCAAGCCTGGGGGGTATTTCTCTGTTCCTAAAGATGCATCTCCAAAACCCTAGGTATGCCCTCAGATCCACCAACAACAGCTTAAGCAACACCAGTTTTCAGGAAACTGTGTTTTCAGCATCCTGGGCCATTATACACAAGGGATGGCAAACAATGAAGGGAGCTAGGAGAGAGTTCATTTACATTTTGCCACTTTTCATCTGTCTCTTCAGTGGCTTATAGCTAATCAAACCAACACCCCTTCTTTCTGTGTCACAAGCTCAAGAAAGAAGTAGGCACTGTACATCCTTCCCTCTATTCTCTTGCAAATGGAGCCACGGCACAATTCAAAAGTAGTGCAGAGAGGCTGAGCAAATTATGCATTTGGCTCCTCTCAAAAGCCCAGGAAAATCTCAAATGCCAGATTCCCTTAAAAGCAAAGCATCCCATCAGCAAAATGACACTGACTGTCTGTGCTGGGGGCAGTGGGCTTTTTCTTTTCAGAAATAGCATCCATTCATCTGTTGGTTTTTTTAATTAGAAAAACTGATAAATACAAAACCAATGGGGGAAAACAAATAAAAAAAATAACAAAGACACATTTATCTGCTAAAGGGAAGTGGCAAAGAGCAGCTGTCCTTTAATGATCACCAGGCATGTGAAATTAATCCACATCCTTATTGCAAATTTAAACTGCAAGATAAATTAAAACTCAAGTCAGACCAGGAACCCAGGTGGGGAAGGAATAAGCAGAGCTCAGTTTACCCCTAGCCTGGCCAGTCATCTCTGCAAAAATAAGTACCTTTGTCTGCTGCCACCACAATTATTCTCTCATCACTATTGCTGAAGATGAGGCAGGAAAGGCACTGCCCTGTTCTGAACAACAGGCACTTTACACCAGTGCAGTAAATGAATAGCTCCAATTATTCATAGAGCTATGGATACGTGTGGTGTAGAAGCCTGATTTTTAAATTTCCATGAAATACATGCATTTAAATATAGCATAGGGAACAATAGGGCATTGATCTAGTTCTTCCCCCAAATAAGTCTCTACCATTAGTCGGATCCAGTCTTGCACTGGCAAAATTCCCATCGAGTCCAGGGAGTTTTGCCCAAGGGAACATTGCACTGTTCAACTATTTGTCCCTCTCTGCTAAATCCTGTGCGCTGAGGAGACAGAGTAAGGAGACAAGGTGCTAAACAAGGTGCAAAAAGGAGTCCCTGCTAGGACTGGGTGAAGGAAGGAAATAGCCTCCTCCTTGCTCCCAGTAGCCCTGTCCTGCAGATGGAGGTCCTCCCCAAAATGCTGCAGGGAGCACTGGGTGCTCTAGGGCTAGAGCTGCTTCCATATCTTGTGCTCTAGCCTGCACCAACAGACCAGCCTCCTCTTCTGCAAGGACTCACACATCTAGGATCAGTGGATTTTTTTCCCCCCCATTGACTGATGTCACATTGAATTCACACTTAGCATGAGCGTACAGGCTGTTTGAATATCATCCTGCCAAGGCTACCATATGATTTGAGTTCCTTATTTTTCAAACATTGGCAGAAGAAGCTTACTGAAGTTTGTTACAGATTCCACTTCTGCACAGAAGTCAGCTGAACATTTAAAAAAGTTCACTACATATAAATAAAAATCAGATTCAGCTGCAGTTGGTAAAGGAACAGGATTAGCTTTACTTCTGAAAAATTCCAAAAGATTCATGCACCCAGATGTTTTCATTCTCAAAAAAAAAAGATAAAATAGTAGAGTTGCTTGTTCCTGTAAAAAGGCCTTTATCAAAATAGAGAACATACCAGGCACAAGAACAGGGTCAGTTCCATAGATCAGTGATTGCAATACAATTCAAAAAAACCAACCAACCAACCCCCACCCCACCCCCAACAAAAAAAAACACAAACCCACACAACAACAACAACAAAAAAAAACCAAGAACAACCAAACAAAAAACCCAACCAAACCACACCCAGATTTTTATCTTTTTTTTTGAGAATGAAAACTAGTAGAGTTGCTTGTTCCTGCAAAAAGGCCTTTATCAAAATAGAGAACGTACCAGGTACAAGAACAGGGTCAGTTCCATCGTGATTTCAATACAATTCAAAAAAGACAACCAACCAACAACACCCTCCCCCCCAAAAAAAAACCAAACCCACACAACAACAACAACAAAAAAAAACCAAGAACAACCAAACAAAAAACCCAACCAAACCAAAATACAACAGTAGAAAACTCCTAAAGGCTTTTCTTTTCTTAGTTCTCCTAAAACTTCAGAATCAAGCTCAGGAATTCATACTTCATTACAAAAGCTTTGAAATTTATTACCGTATGACTGACATTTGTAACTCCCATCTCAGATTTTTTTGAGTAAGCACAGTTCAAGGCAACAGGGCACATTTGTATATTTAGAATGAATGAGGCAACAAGAAGCAATAAGTAGTATTAAATTGATCATATGACATTCTGTGTGTCTCATTTTCCTTGAACAGAAAACATCCACTCCTCCCAACATACACTATTTTTTGTGCAGTGATACCCCCAAATCCTAATCAAGATCAGGGCATCTTATTCTCAGTACAGTAGAAACACAAAAGGACAAAAAAGCAATTAGAAACTAATCCCTGTTCTGGTGGGGCTGCAATCTGAACTGAAGTTAGAAGATAAGAGCAGCACCCCATTTTGCAGAAATGGAGCTGAAAACCAGAGAGATTAAGGATTTGTAGATGCTAAGGCATTTCACAGCTTTGCTGTCTTCCATGCTTTGTGTAGCTTGTTTATTTAGATTGGGAGTCATCAAAACAGGATTATCTCTCCTATGTGTTTATACACCAACACAAAGCAGCCATGAATAACTACAGAAGAATTGCTTTTCAGATGGTAATAGCTACAGGTGATTAATAAGGATGCACCTCCAAGCATGTAGCTGGCATTACTGTGTTTTCTTTTCTGGGTTACAGAGATAAATACTTCAAGTCATGATCCATTGATACTTACATAAACAACCTGCAAAGGGGAAAGAAAAAAAGATGTGTTACTGATACTGGCAGTGGTGGGAACCCACCAGCCCTTACTCTACACTTACTAGTTAGAGATACTAGAAAATGAAAGAGAGGAGGAGCAGAAAGCAAGGTAGTAATAAGTTACCTAGCACAGACTTGCCAAGCAGCAGAGAAGACTGGTGATACCCTCTCTCCAGAACACCTACACTGTCATCATCAGTGGCTCTTACACCCCATCTTCTACAGCTATCACATATTACCTTGCACAAAACCTCAAAACCTATGCATTTAGTGTTATCTGAGCTGCCCCAGCACATTTGGGACACTTGCACAGGGTTGGCAGATACACTGTGAAAGCTGCAGGAGGCCTTTCTGGAGCAGCAGCTGGAAACCAGCTCTACTGGGATTGGCAGTCCTGACCCCAGGAGAGATAAAGGGCATTAAATGCCTCCACTTAGGAAGCTGCACTGCACCCCCGTGTGATATCCAGGTTTTGGCTATGCAGCAAATGCCAAGAGATGTGGTCTCGGGCAGCAAGTCCACAGAAAAGGAAAAGCCAATAGTCTACCCAGCCTTGGTCCTGCCCACCCTTGGGGGGTCCCAAGGACTGGGGCCTGTAGTGAGCACGCAGCATTTTGGGGCAACACTTCTGTCAGCCTGGACCTAGCCCACAGGCCACATGGTCCCCACCATGGGCACTGTTGAGTCGTGCAGTTATTCAAAAGCCTTTGCCCCACTTCAAATACATAAAGTGAACCCTCAGAATCGAGAAGAACCCCTGTGGCAGAGCACTTTGAGTGCATGAAAAGTGGAATTTAATAGAGAAAGTTGCATGAAACTGATTATTAATCAGCTTTAATGGATAACTACTCACAGCACAGAAACACATATGGCACTATCATGCAACTGGACTTGGAAACACTGTAGCATCATCTCTGCTAAGATTTGTGGCTCTAACTCCTGGTCTTTCCAAGCAGAAAGCTTCAAAAGGAGTGATTTATAAAAGAATTGAGATTATAGACAAAGCAAATATATTAAAGAAAGCTATTTATTATTTATGGCCAAGAGATCATTTACTTTGAAATCAGGACTCCAGGCAGATACTTCACCATGAGCACAGCCCTGAGGAATGCTGAAATCATCCATCAATAACTCTTTTCACAAGACAAGCTCCCTGAGGGCAGAAGGATAATGCCAAGCTGGGTGGTAGTTTTTAAGCAGCTGGACACAAATTGGGACTTGTCGGTTGTTGTTCCCAGGCACTGCATGTCAAATTGGAATAACCTGTTGTGCTCCCTCTTATTTTTTCCCCATGACTGCCTGCAGAATGCAGAAGAGGCACCTGTTGACTCCTGGATTAGTTTCCCTGTGATGAACAGCTCTTATCAATCATCACTTAATGAAAGATTTCAAAATACTAGTTTCTTCTCAGTTTGCCCATAGTGAGAGAGATTCAGTACAAATGGCAGCCAAGCTGCTTTTCTGACATGTGAGCTCCGCTGAGAAAGTTTATTTCCCAACTGGTTTTGGAGGCTTATTGCCATTTTCCAGCTTGATTCACAAAAGCCATTCCAGGAACCAAGCTCAAGAAGCTGCCTAGAAGGAGTACAGCAGCCCAATCTAGTCTCCCAGTAGCATAAGGCAGGCAGTATTTGAGCTAGCTCCACGGTAGCTCAAAACCTGCAGCTGAGAAGATGCAGCTGCCTGGGAAGGTCACAGGGAACTCAGAGACCTACCAAAGCAGTCTGTGGGGGCTGCTGTGCTCCATGTTGTATGACAGGACACACAGTGCCCTTGCCAACAGCCCATCTAAGCACCACTGACTGCATAATGCATCTGATTTAGTCTTCTTGCAGCTAAAAGCTCCCTAGGACAGATGAGAGCAAGATAACACCTTAAGCTCCAGTGCTGCCAACAGCAGCTAGCCTCCAGCCACCCAACACACTCCAGCAGTCACATTTCTAATTGATCTGTGCACACATCACAACGTAACCCCTAAAACGCAGTGGAAACAAAGCCCAGCATCTTCCCCTGTCCAGAGCTGGAGGGTTTTGTCTAGCAACTAAGAACAGACTTGCCCGTTCCTCTTTGCAGCCCAGACCCACTGTCAGCTTGGTCCTTGCCTCTTGTTCAGCTCCTCCAAAACTCCTTTACTGAAGACAGGCTCAATGTCTTCCTCATCTGCTTGGATCTCCCAGTTGTCTCTGCTTGATAGGCAACTGCTACTATGATTTTCCTACATCCACAGTCATCAGTTTCTCCCTGGTGTGTCATACATTTGGTGAGATAACCTTAGGAAAACCTACAGAGCACAAGTTTCCACCATAACTTCTGAAGTGGCTTTTAACAACTGCCTTACAAGTGAGGGAGGCCATTGTAGCAGAAAACCCTTTGCAGGTTTTGAGTCCCAAGTCATTAAAGGATGCTTTAGCAGTACAATTTTCTTCTTTGGAAATATTTTTGTTGTTGGCTGCAAAGCAATATTGACAGTAGATCAGCTTCAGGGGAGGCAAGTCAAATTATTGCTTGTCTTCCAAATTTAGTAAACAGCTAAACTATTGTCTGCCATTTCTTGTGCTCTTGACAGTGTGAAGTAGGCTTTAGCATTCCATCTTGAAGTATAATACAGAATACACCTTCAAAAGGCCAGAGTAACTCTCCATTGAGAGGGAAACAAAAAAATCTACCCAAGTGTACTCTGACAGCAAAATATCCCTAAGAAAGTTGGCCCTTCATATTTACACATCTACCAAACAGATTTCTTTTAAGCTGAAAATTCCTCTCTAGTGACCAACTGGGAAGCTCTGTGCCATGACATAACTCCAGGTAGAAGACAGTGGAATTGCTAGGTGAGGAGCCAACAGGCCGTTTGACAGATTGTTTTCAGGGTCAGTTTCAGCAGCTCTCTCACACACAGGTCCTCTCTGCTGCATCCCCTGGGGTGCAGGGCTGTGCACTGAATCACATGAATCCCTTAGGCTGACCCACTCTATCTGGATTGCCTTCACCCCCACCCCTCCCTCCTTTTCCAGGGCATGGTGAACATGTTATCACTGTGCTAGGTAGCCGTTGCCAGAATGACACAGGAAACTGTGGTATTTCTCCCAGCAGATCTTTCCCAAGCATGCCAAGAGCTCCTGTATCTCTGGCCCCATCCAGGTGGGAGAGCTGTGCCAGGGCCATGTGGCTGCTGAGCAGGTGGTCCCCAGAGTGGAGAGTTTGCAGTCCAGGTCTGACCCATTTCAGTGCCCACTGCACCTCGCTTCTACTTCCCCACAATGCAGAATGGCAGCTTATGCCAGTGGTACCTTAAAACTGAATTTACACTCCTTTGAAACCAAGGCTACAGACACTTAGAGAATTCAGAGGATGAGAGTTTTGCTGCAGAAACAACCCGCAGATGGAAACTGCTCAGCAAAATGGAGAATATGTACTGCCAGTCACTGATGGATGAGCACTAATCAATCATTCAGCATAAGCAAATACATCTATTATTTGCATAGGTGCAATCTATACCTCTTTGACATTAGAGTAAGCTCTGTCAGACAAACGTGAGCTCAAATGAGATCAAGCTAAATACCCCCTGTGGGTTTAGCAAATAGCAGGAGAATAGCCACTCCCTTTTTTAATCCTCCCAAATCTCACATATAAAATATAAGCTTTCGTTTTAAAAAGTCAAGAAGACAAAATATTATTTGAAACTTTAAAAAGGCCCCATCACTAAATGTGGCTTGCAGTTTAAGTACAATGGTTCTGGGTGGTCTGCAAAGCACTAATCTTGCTATGCAGAAAGGAGTATTTTAAGAACAAATCAGTGGGGTACTGGAGTTGTTAAGAAAAGACAAATTCATGTTAGAAAAACACTCTGTGAAGTCATACACAGAATGCAAATGTTGAAAAAATAAATAATAGCTTCCCTTACCTATTTAATTTCATTTCTTATGCCAAGGTCATAATTCCTTTTTATGTATTTTGAGGATAAATATTAAGATTAATAGATCATCAACATTACGAAGGCTTAGTCTCCGAGACACAAGGTCATTGGGAAGCAAAGATCTACAGTCACTAAACATAGTGCTAATAAAAGCCAAAAACTCAACAAGTCACTTTCATTTCACCCCAGAGTCCCCAGAGGTTTGAGAGACTCTTACCAAGGCTTTGCAGAATGGGCTTAGTTTCTGCATTAGTGGGTGCACATGTAGACCAATTTATAATGCTGAGTGGAAAAAAAAAAAAAAGAATTAAAAATCCATTTAGAGGGATTTTTACATGTCCTTACCACCCGAGTGCAGTCACTGCAGCTCCAGGTAAGGCTTTCTCTCCCAGAACTACACTACACAGCTTTACACTCTCATGGGAGTAGAGGCACAGTCCCAAATAACAGCAGTTGGTTATTCCTACCTGTGAATACAGTCCACAGCATCTAGCCAGGTCAGACACTGCTGGAGGGGCATGGCTTTAACAGCTGTACAAGCAAATATGAAGGGGATGGAAGAGTGATTTGCCATGCCAAATCTGTTCCTTCTGTCTGTAGCTATCAAAATGCTCTGCAAAGCAGGGATGCATTGGGCCATCTATACCGAAGGGGAATAAACACAAGGAAAGGCAAGGCAGTGCAAGGTGCCCAAAAACAACCAACATAATTTTAGCAGCCTAGAGTGAGGGCACCTGGGTTTTAACACTGCTAGACACAGAGTATAAACTCTGAGAACATGCAGATTCTTACCAGAGCTGGCATTACAAATCCTGAGGCAGCAAATGAAAACATGAGCTATTGTTTTCCCACTCCAACATTAAATGGCATCCGTTGCTTTTTAAAACCAAGCCCACTCCTAACACAGGCAGCATCTCAGGCAATGTCCTTCACACCTACAGACCACAGACACCTTCTGGTGCAATTCTATTGCAGAGATATTAGGCTCCCTCTTAGAGCAAGTTCCCAGTAGCTGCGAGGAAGAGGCAGGTGTGATGGTCGGTTTGTTTCTGACCTCTGCATACCCTAATAAAGGACTACTCTCCCCAAACATATGCCAACTGAATAACCCTTTATTAGAACTGGCATCAATAATAACAGCTCTAAGTCCCTCCATAACCAAGTAAATAATTATGGACAAAGCATGCACCCATTACAACCACCAAGTGTTATGTATATAAGAGATACTAACTATGCTCAGGTGCCAGGGATGAGTCACTTTGGGTGGATGGACAGGGAGGGGAAGAGGGAAAACTCTGTGATATCTTCTTAAATTAACCTTTTTTTTTTTTTTTTACAGTATAGTGCTTCAGACCAACAAGTAAATATTGTAACCCTGCCAGTGGATACTGGATCCATCACATCCACCTCAGAACTGCCATGGAAGAGGCACTACCATGTCACCTCATCTCAACAGTGACTTCTCCACAAATGATGCAAGTTCACCTTAAACAGAACCTCAGCATGTGCTGGAATTTCTGCCAGCAGAATACAGCCCAGTGTCCAACATGGCTCAATATACTGATGGGAACTTTCAAGAGGGTACAATCACAACTGGCACATTTATAGAGCTGCTATATGTTGCATGTTACTTGTTAGCAACATACAGAGTGTGACAAAAGATCATCACACAGCAAATGTAGAGTGGTCTATTAGGAAAAAAAAACCCACAATGATTTTACATCAAACTTTTTGGGAAGCAGAACTGATGGCTCAAGTAATGAAACAGCCTACCACAGTCAGCTGACTTCTCTAAGTATGATCAAACAGTGCCATAAGTGACCAATCCATCTATCCTCACACAAGAAACTTGACCTCTGTGAGCATCTTGCACATCATGTCCAACCAAGGTATTCGCCCAGACTGAAGCCAAACATACAGCAGGATTCTTGTATTGCTATTATGAAATCCATATGCATTATAAACATACATTAAATAAATATACACCTGTATTTATTTAAATATGTAAACTATAAATAAAACACATATGCATGTGTAAATGTACACAGCCACAGGTACCACCCACCAGCCCAGCTACAACACTGGCAGCTCTTTCATTTCTGCAATCACAAGATCAATAAACAGCTTTGCACAACTTGGAACAGGGTGCAGCTTGCCCACTATTGAAATGTGCTGTTCCTGTGACTAATGCTGGGCTCTGTGTTTTCCACGAAGGAATACGTAGAAAGACAAAATGTGAGGTTCATGCTCAGAATAACATGTTGAGGAAGTTGATAAATTTTAAATGGGAGGTCAGATCAATATCCCTACGAACTGCAGCAACTGCACCCTGTTTTCTAGCAACCAAATTAACTCTGGAATGGGAAAGTTCAGTCAGTGTATACACAGACATACAGAAAAAGAGTGTCAGCACCCTTACGCATATCTTTGGTCAGAGTAGGAGAAAAATGCTCCTGCCTTGGACCTTCATACATCAGCAGGTCATTTTTAACTGAAGCAGAACAAACACAGCAGAGACACAAGGCAACTACCCTATGGCTATGGTATAGCCATTAGCCAGCTAAAGACTGTTAAAGCAGTTTTACTGTAGTGCAGAGGGATTTACAAGGCCCTTTGGAGACCATGTGTTTGGAAGTATGAAGGTCACAGTTCAACGTATGCAACGATGGATTGGAAGTGACCACTGAAGTTGCTGAACATCCAGTTGAAGATACAATTAAATGCTATTAAAAATGGGAGCAGGCATGGAGGCCAAACTCAGCAAAGGAACTTACCTGCTCCAGGGAATGTACTACTTTTAATTACAAATTATTGTTTCTCCCTACCTCATATTCAGAAAGGAAGATTTTCCAATTAGTCCAGTGACACCAGAAAGAAATAGGAGCTCCAACATAAATGGAGTAGAAGGTACCTGTACCAGCAAAGCAGGACCTAGTGTGACCCAATACACACAGACAGCAAGTTATCATGAACAATGATGGACAGCACAGACAGCATCAGGCAGGCAGGGGTAAGCCATACAGAACCAGAGATGAGGCAAAACTTTACTCTTTACCCCAGCCTTTCCCATTTCCTTCACTGGGAGGGGGCAGACACAAAAAAATCCACACCCCACAAGAAACAACAACAACAACAAAACTAAGCATAACAAAAACCTCACAAGGATTACATTTCTCCAGGATTTCCAGAGAATCTTCCAGTTCCCACACCACCACAGCTAACCCAGGCCCCTTCCATCCAGTTACATGGCAAACTAGAAACTAATTTCATTTTAGAAAAGTTAACAAGATTGGAGTGGGGGTGTAAGGCTAAACTGTAAAGGTTTGGCTTTCTTAGGGCTTTCTTTTGGGTTTGAGTCCCTGTTAGCACTCCCAGGGGGGTGCCAGAAGCATGCTTGGGACTTCAACAGAACTCCTAGCTCTCTCCTGAAGAGCTCACTCTTCAAAAGCAATTTTTGATATTTAACATATCATGCTATTTAACAAGTACATTAGGATTTCTCTTTCTGACTTTTCTCTCCAAACACCAGCTGCACACCTCTCATGCTAAGTGAACACAGAGAGCCCTTTACGTGGAGGGCTTTAGGCTGAAGGCAAAAGCTTTCCTCTAAGCACAAATCCACCAGTGCAGCACAGCTTGGGTCACTCTCTGTCTTTCATACCAAAAGCCAAACACAAATTCAAGAAGCCAGATGTACAGCTGACATAATGAAACACTGATGGTAGGGTAAGAGAGCATCACATGTACCAGCATTTCCCCCTAAACTCCCCACTCACCCTACTCACTATGAATCATTAAAAAAATAAACCCTTCCATTCCTCAGAATTAATAAAAATCCTTAAAAAAGAACTACTAGGGAATCATGCACTTACATATTTTGCTGAAAGACCCAGCAGAGCAGTGCCTGGGGCTCATAGACACAAGGCTCCACACAAACACAAGGGTTATAGAGAAGCTTTCAGGAAGAACCTGACCTTGCTTTCCCCCAAAGCTCAGCAGGACTGCAAGGTCCCCACAAGCCATTTTGAAGCACAAGCATTTCCACCTGGACTTAATTGGGTTCACTGAGAACAAACAAATTCAACAAGATGGGGGATTCAACAAGATTTTCATCATAAAAGCTAAATATACTAGGAGGTTGTAGGATATTGAATGTTTTAGTGAGTTGTTTTGTTTATGCTGGATTCAGCACAAGGGGAAGTTGCCTACAACAGTACTTACAATTTCTTTTACTTTTCTCCACACAACCAAGGCAATAAGGCTACTTCCATGCTGTGGTTTCTAACTTACAAGATGCTGTTCTTTGCTTGCATAATGCTGGCACAATCATGAAATATTAGGTTCTGTCTTCTGTTATTGTAATCCTAACTGGCTGACTTTCACCCTCCTTCCTTTTCTACTACCAGTTCTGGAGTTACAGACAGTACATTTCCTATAACTCCAAGGAAACTTTTTCCAAGACACTCAGCATTTGCTTTTCCATCTGGATAACACTATCTGCTCAATCTCCACGAATTCCACAGCACTCAAATAACTGATCTTTCCAACCAGTTTTCAGAGTTGTAATATGAAAACACTCCATGTTAGTTACCAAAAAAAAGCAAAGACACCCAGCCAGGGCCTTCACATCTCCTGCATTAGCAGAGGACTAAGCACTTTACCTCATTGCTGTTTTCACAACACACATCCCTGCTTAGGTACCAGACTGCAGCCCAGGAAACAGCATAGTGGAAATAAGGGGAACATCATACCTAGAACCAGTGGTTCCTCACCTTAGAAGAGAGAGCAGGACAAGTCACCTGCCCCCAGCAGGTTACCAGCTGCTCTTTAAGGCACTCACTGGGGGCACCTGCTACACATCTTGTTAAAAACTATGGGCAGCTGAGCTCCGAGAGCCCCCACTAAACACCTGAGGCAACTTACAGTGAAATATTGTGTCTAGATCCTCATGTTGATGACTGCAGGAACTGTCTCTGTAAGGTTAAATAGTATTTTTGAGTAAAACAAAATCAGTGAAACCAGGAGCGAATATGCCTCTGATATGCTAGAGAAACACTCGCCCATCTCCTGCAAGGGACTGAGCAGGATCCTGCCCATCTTGGCTTTACTGTCCCAAAAGGGGTCTCCTCCAGATTAAATCCTAGCTGTACTCTTCCCAGTTTCAGGTGATGAAAGCAAGCTGGGAGCACAGAGCTGCTCTGCTGCCTACCTCCTTCAGCAAGGGCTGCAGCCCCTGTGACAACAGGTTGTACCTCTGTGAGAGCACAGGCTGGTTGAGGATGTGATGGCACACACCTAAACACTGTTTTTCAGGATGTAAAACATACATAGATATTTCTGTGTTCTGGAAGGTTTTGGTAACAAGTATTTTAAGAAATAATTTTGTAAATCTATTCTAAACTGACCACCTTTATAGTTACTAACAGTGAATCCAATTTTTTAAAAAAATCATTAGCACATTTTATTTGTTCCTACCAACCTAACAATAACTATTCTGTATTAAACTACAAGTGACTGTCTCTTGGATCAGAAGTTTAGTATTGCCTAATATATACCTCTGTTTATGGTATTCATGTTACTTCTTTGAGATTCTTACCAGTGGTTTGAAAGAATCCCTTTCTAAATCTCTCACGATTCATCTTGCAACAGTAGTCTGCACTGACCAGTCAGGTTACATTTCTGTAATTATTTTAAGTATTATTTCCACCAAATCCTACTAACTCCCCAGGTGCTAAACTTCTGGGACAGATTTCTTCCAGTCATAACAACTCAATCCACCGTTGTACCTGATTGTGTGCTGGATGGGAAAATAGAGACAAACTTTTAAACGAGCTGTTGTCATCTTCTTTGGTAGAGCCGAAGATTTCAGGGGTGTCACCCCTTCAACTTAGAATCATAGAATCATAGAATCCTTTAGGTTGGAAGGGACCTCCAAGATCATCAAGTCCAACCCTTGAGCCATTAGGGCTCTAAAGTCCTCTGCTAGAACAGATCAGAATCTGTCAGGGTTGGAAGGGACCACAGGGATCCCCCAGTTCCAACCCCTCTGCCATGAGCAACTTCTTATGATTGTTCATTTGTGTAAGTCAAAGACTTGTGTTATTGGAAATATTCACTGGCCCCATGCTTTGTTCAGTCATCAAAAAGCACTGGTTGGAAATGTAACAGCCATTAAATGATTGCCTTACGTTTGGGCTTGCCTTATATTTACAGATGGAAACAGACCCCATAAAATGAGATGCTTATTACTTGCTTTGCCATGCTTTTGCAGCAAATGGTTTAGTGTTAACTTTGTGCCACGAATTCTAAATTCCATCTTGGATTTAATTTTAAGATGCAGGTTACCACAAGAAATATCTTGAGTAGACAGGAGAGGTCATGACTTGGTGTTCACGTTGACGCTGACGCAGAGCTGTGCACCACTTCCAGGGGAGATGGCTTTTCCAGCCTTCCCCTTCCTCTTCCTCATCTCCCCAGCCTCCTCAGCCGCACTTCTCCAAACGCAAAACAGCCAAACTGATGCAAAACACGCTCAGGTTCAGCTCTAGAAAGCTCAACACGGCTTCCTGCACAAGGCTTTGCCTCCCCTTCTCCCCTGGATTTGATACCACATACACAGAACCCCCCCCCAGAACATAACTCAGGCTGCAGTTTCACAGGGAGTTCAAGCCAATGCGAAGCAGCACGGATGGGGAGAGCAGAGGTCCGAGCCCCTTGTGACTCACAGACCCCTGCTCTCACTCAGGCTTTTGTTCTAGAGCCACGAGGCCACAGGATGAGTCCAGATCAGGGTATTAATCTAGCAGAAAACAAATCCCTGTCTTTTTAGAGTTAGCATTCATTTGGATTGGCAAATTGCTGCATTCCTCATCTGATCTGACCTTTAAAAAAAGTATTTGTTAATACTGAATTCATCTCCTAAGATTTACAGTGTACTGTTCAGCCCTCTTAACACAACAGCAGCACTCGGTATTGAACCCTCCCTCTTCATGCTGCTGTTGGGCAGCCAACTGGCATCCCACACAAGAAACAATTTGCCCTCACCCAGATGCACGACGGGCACACACTGCCCCAGGGCTCTACTGCCCCAGGAGAAGACACCTGGGCCTTCCCTTTCACGTGTGCCCACCATTTCCACCACCCTGCCAGCCAGCAGCGAGGTGTCAGACCAGCACACGGACCCTCCCGGGGAGGCAGCTGGAAGGGTCAGATTCCTCTTCTCCCTTCCCCACGCTCGCTTACTCATGGGAAGAGTAAAGCATTGCACAGTGTCATTAGCTGGATTACAGCCTCTACCAAGAAGGAGAAACCCATTTTCAGATTTGATAGCATTTAGGAGGTTCAGAGCTGCACATGTGCCACCCCTGCCAGCCAGCAAGAGCTCTGAGACCACTGCAGGGGCCAGAGTTACCTACTGCCAGCAAAGCTGGAACTTGAAAGCAACTGAAAAGTAGGGTGAAGTATGGTCACCCATGGAAGAGTCAGAAGGTCCACACACATGTATATACGTGTGGGTAGAAGGAAGCCTTAAGAATCACAAAGGCCAGGAGTTAGTGCTCCTCTGCAATGCAGGTATGGTTTTGACACTGCTATTCAGCTCCCTTTGCATACAGCACAGGGAACCCTTTTCTGACATTTAGGCATAGTTGAAGGCTGATCAAGATCTCTTTAAGTTAGGCCTCTTTCTCTTACTGAATTTCCCTCAATTTCTTATCTTGAGTAGCTATTACGATTCCAGGTATTCAAGCGAACATCATTCAGGAAAGATAAGGTAATAATTCATTGATATAGGACCCCAGTATTTAGATTTCAGCATATCCAGATCCCTGTTTATGTTATTAACCATGGTAGAAAAAAATGGGGTTTAAATTACCCTGTATTTCCTTCTCAGATGGTGTAGAGAATAGAAATTACTCAGCAGATGTCATGTATCCCTCTTCAGCAACAGAGAGATTTGTCAGGGTAATTTTGCCTGCTTTCCTCAGGAATGCAAATTTGGGGGGGGGTCCACCCCAAAATGCCTCCATTAACACATCCATTATACCCTTTTGAAAGGCAAGATGAAATGACTCCTATCTGTTTGACTAAGCTTTGAGACAAAAAAGTCTTTTTAGAGACAAGGTCCTCTAGACCTCAAAGGAGGAATCATATTCCTCCACCCTCCTTGCCAATATTAAATTCTTAGTATCAATAAAGGAATTAGACCTACAAATCAATGTTCTTCAGTACCTATGCTGCAAAAATTATATAACCTACTAGTTCTATGCCAGCTGACAACAAGCATCTCCTTTCACATTCAGAACTTCTCAAAAGATGCAGAGTTTTGCCACACAACCAATAGTTCATTTCCAGTAAAAAACAACAACTATTCAGGGATATATTCACATGAATTAAGCACTATATAATTTGAGCCTTCCCTTAAACGTCAGTATGTTTTTAAACAGCACAAGAAATACCCAAGGCCTGGGTGGATTTGAATCACCAATATAGAAAAGCAGTTTTAAAATGGGCGTGTCAAGAATTTCCCAAAGAACTGTGGAGGAATCAATGTTTTTTCAAACTAAGGAAAACCCACACAGGAGAGATAAACTCATCTAGCAGCTTAGTGAGGAGGTGCCTTGTCCTCCATTCACTCTTGCCTCCTCTTCCTCCTCCTTCCTTGCACCAGCCCTGAAACTTGTCAGACTCTTCACTGACCTGCTCCAACTCTCCCCCAGCAGAAAACATCATTTTTGCCTTTCTGTCTGGTTCCTAAAAATGCATCAACCCCCCCCAGGCAGATGTGGCAAGTGCCAGAGCATGCCAAGGACAAGGGGACCTTTTGGTGGCAGTGGACCAAGCACCCACCCCCAGTCACGTGGTGGAAGCTGTGAGCAGGGTGCCAGGGTGCTCTGCCAGATCAACGACCCAAACTGGCTCAGGAAGGGGGTCAGAAAGGCCCGGGGAGGAGCAGAGCAGAGAAACTGCTCTCTCCTGGTGGTGGCAACCTGCTACACCACCTAAAGCGTATCATTTTCATCCCAACCCTCCACTTTAGCAGATGAGCCCTTACAAGTCTGGCTGTGGTCATTCAGGATATTCCTGCCCCTCTCTAGGGAGGTACCAGCCAGCTAGAGGCTTGGCAGAAGGGACGATGCAACTATTCTGCCAATGCAATAAAAGTAGGAAGCCCTGGTTTCCCTGGGACAGAATCACAGGCCAGCCATGGTGTGCAGGGTGGTAGTTTTGAGTCAGCCAGGGCAGGTGACCCCAGCTGGCTACAGGTATATCCCAAACCATAAATGTCATGCTCATTGTAAAGGGAGAAGCTTGCTGAAGGTGTTGGCTCTCCTGTTTTGGGTCCTGCTGTTCTTTCTCCAAAGGACTACCTTTCTATTTATAGTGACTGCTGTACATGGCTGAGTACAGATTTCTATATTTTATATTGACATTGGCTGTTTCATTCACTCCATTTATCATTTCATCCCACAGGTCTTCTTTTCCTGACTCCCGTTCTTTGCTGAGGAGGGGTCATTGGGTGATAGAGCAACTGCTATAGTTTAGCCCCAGATCCAGGCTAAACATAGACCCTTCATCTTAAAATGCTGAGGAACTGAGTTTAAGCTGAAGGATTGAAAAGGGAAGTTTCAAGTTCCAGAGCTAGTGTGCTGGTAAGTGTAGGCTCAGCAGGCAAAACCTGGTATGTCTGATCAATGGCAGAGCACCACCATCTGAAGATCCATCAAGTGAGATTCATGCTCAAGGTCAAAAAAAAGACAGATCATGCAATTAAAAATACAAAGGACAAGCCCCTTAGCTTTAGTGATATACTAGCAAAATGGAAAAAGAACCCCATATTGATCATAGATAAAAATGGAATTTTGGGCTTTGTTTGAGAGTGAGGTTGTCAGTTGCAGTCTTAAAAAAAAATAGAAATCCAAGGTGCACACCAAAGGAGAGGATCAGGTGGGATAGGGGCAGAAAATGGGAGAAGGGCAGCAATTTATTTTTCAAAATTATGCACAGAGTTGCACTGAACATTTAAATGATATTCTGGAAAAGGGCTCATCCCCTGCCTATGCGTTTACCACGGAGGTGTTGGTTTGCTGCTTTCTGCCATTCAGGAATAGAGCAGAGAGAGGAGCCAGCAGCTCCTCTGCTGGCAGTGTGCCCCTTCCCCAAGTGACACAGACTGTGCTGTCATTCCAGCGTCTACACTTGAACTGGGGATAGATCTGGGGGTACAGCAAAATCAGCTCATGCTCCAGCCATGATGCCCTAAGCGGAGAGCTGCGTTCCTGGGCTTCGCAGCACGCTGCCAGGAGTGTTTCCAGGGGTGCTCAGTCTGTTCAGCTGTGTGCTACATCAGGTTTAATTTTTACATTAAACTCGGGTCAGGCAGGAAAACTCAGAGGAAGCAAAAGCACTGGAGTTACAGCACACCCACTCTACCCAAAGAAGTTAAACTGAGGAAACCCAAGCAAATTGAAAGCCACCAAGAAACTGAGAGGACTAGGGAGTAAGAATTAAAACCACTGATGGGATACATTTGAAAAGCCCCCTCATGATCACACCAAGCCACATTAAATCGATGCCCATTTCAAGATCTGTACCATCATACCTGCTTCTACAAAAAAAAGTCTTTGCTGCACTTTCTTCCATGTTATCAACCAAAGCAAGCGTGCAAGACTCAGTCCTAATCAATAATTGGTAAAATCCCCCGCATCCTGTAAGTCATTTTAAGCACCCCAACTATTAGGAGAAATCTCACATCTCTAATGGGCAACAGACCTTAGAGGTCCTTCTCAACTCAAAGCTCTTGAAGAAAACGTTTATTTTGATGTAGAATTTATCCATTTATTGCAAGGTATCGGGAAACATCTGAACGGTCTCATCAGCCTGACATGTTCTGCTGGATTTTGAAATGAAAGCAGGACGTTAGCTTAAATCAACAACATAAGTCACCAGTTTAAAGGTTAGTGCTTGATTGTGCAGCACAAGAAACAGACACTTATCTTCCCAGTTCAAGGACTTGTGGTTTCCTGAGCAGCGGCACACGGCGCTGGAAGATGGTTGTGCTGTACACTGCTCCAGAGACACGAACCACACAGGGCGTGGGACGGGCGGCCGCAGAGCATCGCCCACGGGGGGCAGGGCAGGGGGTGGCCCAGGCCCCGCTCCCCCCCAGCCTGCTGGGAGTCACCTGTGGGGTGTCCCCCGTCCCAACCTGGCAGCCTCCTCAGTACGCAAACTGCTCGCCTGGACATGCGTGGGGCAGCTGCTAAGCTTCCACAACTCTGCTTCCAGCCAGCAGCCACCAAAGCCAAGCCCAGAGCCCTCACCCAGATCCTGTTCAACCAACAGAAAACCGCAGGGAAGAGGAAAGTACTACGCTGATGGAGCACAGCTCTCCTAGATAAGTGAAACACAGCAATAAATAAGGTCCTTACCTACTGTGGCAAGCAAAAGGCAGGCCCAGGGGAAGAGGTGGACAAAGAGAACAGAAAAACATAGCAAGCCAAGAAAGAAAAACTGAAACTAAATGAGACATACACTCCTAACTACCCTTTTAGCTTTGACAATCCAAGTCCCAAAAGTGAGTCAGGGAATCAGCTTAGACACTGGTCAAACCAACAGCTACTCTGTTCCTGAAAAATAGTGGCAAATGCTTCCTCCTCACAGCTGTGGTGTCTGCACCAGGGATGCCTGGGGAAGGACCCAGTGGTGCTTGGTGCTACTGTGCAGGCAGTGCCAAAAAGAAGTTTCTTCAGAAACTAGTTTGGGAATCAAAGGGAGCAATTATGAGACAAAACACCAGATAAATCAATTTAAAAAAAAAAAAAGGCAATTGCTGTAGCCAGTCTCTGTTGTCATACATTGCTTACGTTTGTTTTACGTTTAATTTTAAACTGAGAGTCACTCCAAGGTTTGTTACACAAACATATGGCACCAGTATTGCATTCTACCTTGTATTTATAGAAAGTACTGTGGCAGTCCAAGCAGCACAGAGATGCCATAATGTTAACAACATTTATTAGTAGTATGACAAAAGAACAAAAATAAGCTGGTAGAAATAATAACTTAAAAAGTTTAAGGGACTGATTGGAATAAAGGATCGAGCTGCAAAGTTATTAGCCAAAATTCCTCCAGTATTAATGAACACAAAATCCCCAGGCTGCCAAGTATTTTGTTATATAAATTTACACTCAGCAAGGTAATTTGTTTAAAACTCAAGCCCTGAAAACTGATTAACAAGTTTAATGCTAGCCCGATTAACACCGATATGCCCTCAGCTGGGTGATGGGAGCATTGAAGCAGAAGTCCGCATTCCTGAAAAGAACAAAGCTTTTGGGACAAAGGGTAAACCTTAATTATGCCTTTTTATTACCCAAACTGCCATTTCCTCCTTGCCCCCAACAAGCCAAGAAGGCTCATGGCATGCTCATCAGTGTTGTGATTGATAAATGCCATTACTAGGGGTTTTTTTTTCCCCTCCACCCTCCACTCCATCTGTCAGACTACAAGCAAAGGTTTGAGCCTTCAAAACTTTTTTTTTTTCTTTAAAAAAGGAAACTTATTTAAAAAGCAGGCTAGAGTACACTGCTAACACTAATACCCCCGAACCTTCTGGAAGCGTTTATTAGCTTTGGCTGCCGACCAGTGATTGCTGCAGGAGTAGACTGGAGCTGCCGTGCAAACTGGTTAATCTGTAGCTAGACATAGTTGTGATTGGGGGAGTTGGGGGAGGAGGGGTAAGGGGAGTTCAGCAAGAAATACTGCCTGGCATACAGGCCTCCAACAGTTCCAAGGTTTACTTTGCCCTGTTTTTCTTATTTTTTTTTTTTCCAAAAAATTTTATTGGGAGAACTACAAAACATATACAGTACAAAGTTTACAGTCTCACACAATTTGTAGTGAACGGACTCCCGAAAAATATATTACAACTCAAGTTGACTTATCCTTTAGTTACATTCAAAACATACTTCCGTTAAAGTAGTCCAAAAGAGTACATAGTGCTCAATCTGTACCTATGTACAAACAAAACTAAGCTACCATTCATTCATCCACCGTCCATCAAAGTTTTGGAAAAGCTCCCAACTTTCTACATATGGAAAAAAAAAAAAAATTACAAGTTTTGGAATTCAAATAAACAAGATATGTTTTTGAACTGTGTAATAAAAGTTTCAGATCCAAAGATGGCCTCCTCTATTCTTTTAAAATAAAGAGTGGCAAGATTTCGCTGTAGTTAAAACCCATCCCTACATTCAAATCATCTCAAGCATTAAGAAAAATACTTATTTGGTTGAGAGATATTTAAGGCAAGCATGGACCCTCAGAAAGGCACTGTGAGACGTAATACTGGGACCCCCAATTATTGCTACATACTTTGAGACTATATCACAGTGTGATTGGCGGAGTTAGGCAACAAAAAATACTTTTTGGTTACTTTAAACAAGTCTGAATTAGATTTGCCACTTTGAAGTCTGATTGCTAAGTCAGTCTTTTTTTCTTGTCGTCGTTGGTTTTGTTTGTTTTTCAACTCGGACGGGCTACAACCATTTACATTCTAAAAGAACCCATAGAAATTCCTCAAACTACTTCCACAGCATCGAGACCGATTTCTCTAAAGAAACCATGCAATCTTTCAGATTTACGTAAACAAGGAAAGAAATTAATGAAATAAATATTACATACAATCTCTTAAATTAAGAATTTTACTCATTTACAATAAAATAACCAAGTGAAGTTACAAAAAGGCATATATTACTGTGAAAAGAACACACTCCACATTTCGCCGATTAATAATGGCAATCATAATTTAACATAATAAAAGAATATATATCTATTGCTTTTCATCATACCCGATAAATACAGTATGAACAAATTACCAATGTATACTTTTCACAAGATAATAAATAAGTTAAATAGTTTCATATTGAGTTGTGTGCAGTGACTCATTCATGCAATCAACTCAAACACCTAAAAAAAAAAAAAAAATTAAAAAAAATCAGCAGTTATTCTCCAACAATTACAAACTAAACTCAGTTGAGTGCTTCCAAATAAAGCAACAACAACAAAAAAATTGTTCTAAGCCAAACATCCACTAAGTGGTGGCAATGGAACCAATATTAAACTTTGGAATGAAGGTTTTAGCATGTTATAATAATAATAATATATATATAAAAAAAGAAGGTTGTTATCAAGGCATATTCTTGGCAGGATGTTGGATTTTTCTTTCTTTAAAAAAAGCTTATAGGTTTAGTAAGGTCTGTGTTTTTATTTGAACTGGATTGAAAGACAAACTAGTTTGTAACTTTTGTTTCGTACGTGTCTGCAGGTTTGGAGGAGCTGGACAGGCAGG
>NW_008587540.1:33767-34058 GCF_000691845.1 Merops nubicus
CATATCATAACTTGTCTCCAAAGAACAACAACAACAAAACCCCAAAACAAAAATCCCCTTCTTCCAAGGTCTCTCTATAAAAATAGGTTTGTTCAGTTCGTGTCATTTGCCCTTTTGCAAAATGCCTTTTTTTGTTGTTTTGTTCAGCTCTCGGTGTACAGATAGATAGATGGATATATAAAAACGAAACGAAACAAAAACAACGAGAAAGAAGAAAAGGATTCGCTTCCTTCGCTCGTGAACTTACTTGCTCGGCAGGCGCAGGGCAGGGCGGCGGCCGCCCGGCCCCCC
>NW_008587541.1:0-11520 GCF_000691845.1 Merops nubicus
GGGGGAACCGGTGGGAGCTGGCGGCGGCCTCGCCGGGGGGTGCTGGTGTCCGAGATGGAGGGGATGGAGCTTTCGCTCAGGGAGCCCGTTCCCTGCAATGCACCAAGATGCGCTGGGGAATACAGGGGCGATGGGCAGTGCTGTGCACCCGCTACCCCTCATCCTGCAGTGGGGTCCCACAGCACCCTCCTGCTTGGATGAAACCCTGCTGCGCCCCCGTCTACCCCATCCCTGCCTTGGGGTCTGCTCCAGGGATGAGAATGGTGTCTACTTTTGGTGGTCAAAAGCACAAAGCACCTGCAAACCCACTTGGGAAAAAAAAATGGGTCACCAGCTGCCAGTCTCTATGGGCAGCGTCTCCGTGGGTTTTGAGCACACCCAAGCAATGCCATCTCATCAAATCACAGAATAATAGAACCGTTTGGGTTGGAAGGGACCTTTAAAACTCATCTAGTCCAACCCCCCTGCAGTGAGCAGGGACGTCTTCAACTACATCAGGTTGCTCAGAACCCTGTCCAGCCTGACCTGGAATATTTCCAGGGATGGGGCATCTACCACCTCTCTGGGCAACCTGGGCCAGTGTTTCATCACCTTCAGTGTAAAAAATTTCTTTCTTCTATCTAGTCTAAATCTCCCCTCTTTTAGTTTAAAACCATCACTCCTTGTCCTGTCGCAAAAAAAAAAAGACCCCTTGCTCTGCTAAAAAGATTGTCCCTATCTTTCTTACAAGCCCCCTTTAAGTAATGAAAGGCTGCAGTAAGGCAGCCAGAGAAGACCCAAGAGCCTTCTCTTCTTTCTTGTGTTGACGATTCCAGAGCTGGCCCCAGCACTGCAGGTGGGGCCTCACCAGAGCAGGCTGGAGGGGCACAATGCCCTCTTTTGACCTGCTGGCCATGCTGCTGGGGATGCAGCCCCGGATGCCATTGATTTCTCAGCTGCCAGTACATGGTGCAAGCTCCTGTCTAGCTTTTCATTCACCAGCACCCTCAAGTCCTTCTCCACAGGGCTGCTCTCAATCCCTTCATCCCCCAGCCTATACTGATACCAAGGGTTGACCTGACCCAGGTGCAGGACCTTGCCCTCGGTCTTGTTGAACCTCATGAGATTCACACAGGCCCATATGGCTTCACCAAGGGCAAGTCCTGCCTGACCGACCTAGCAGTCGTCTATGGTGGAGGGACTACATCAGTGGACAAAGGAAGAGCTATGGATGTCATCTATGTAGACTTCTGTAAGGCCTTTGACATGGTCCCCCACAGCATCATTCCCTCTGAATTGGAGAGATGGATTTGATGGGTGGACCTCGACCTTGGCAGGGAGCGGATGCCAAAGTGGTGAGAGGATCAGTGTGGAGATCAGCCTCTCTCCCCAGATGCTCTGCATGGTGCCTACTCAGCTCATAGGGGTCATGGAAATGCTACCATAGGGAGGAGAGAGAGCGCAGAGCTCCCAGGGGTGGAGGAGTTCTCCATGGTTTGGGCAAGGAGCTTTTTCTACATCTCCCTTTGTGCTTAGGAAGGGGTTTTTGTCACCCACCTGCCTGTTGGGTGTCTGTGACCTGCCCTCGCTGGGTGACCGGGACTCGCGCCGCCGCTCCGGCGACTCGTCGTGCGCCTGGGGACTCCTCTCCTCCGAGTTGCAGCGGGAGATATCGGGGGACAGCAAGTGCTTGCGCTCTTTGGATCGACCCCGCTCTCTGCCGCCCGAGCGATGCCCGTCGGACCGGTGGCCTGCGGGACAATGCCGTCAGTGCCCACCATCCGCTCCCCAGGGGCAAGGGATGCGCAGACGAGGTGGGTTTTTTTTTTGCATTGGTCTGGGGTGGGGTTGTCCACCCTTGCTCACCCGAGTCGGCGTTGAGGCGCCGGGCGGAGAGCTGGAGCGAGGAGTGGTAGCTGCGCCGGCGGGACTTGTAGGTGTTGTCACTGCTGCGCTCCATGGAGAACTCGTCCAGCCAGGAGCTGTTGGTGCGCTTGTCCCGGATGGTGGAGAACGATCGTCGCATCGAGCTGGTGTCCGTCACCACCTGCAAGCGACCCCGGCCAGCCGGGGAGAGGGTTAGCGGTGGGCAGGGCTGGTGGGGACAGCGGCCAAGCAACTACTGGTTCACCCACCATCACTGGCACACCAGCCTCTGGGATGGGGAGATTTGGGAGGGGAAGGCATCCAGCCCAAGGACACCACCCCACCCCCCCTCCATAATCTCTGAGAAAAGTGGGTGCAGGAGGAAAGTGGGGTTTAGATTTTGTGCTTGTGAGCTTCCCTGCCTCAGCCAGCTGGGATCTGTGCTCCACAAGCAAAGCCAGTGATGGTGACTCAAGCCAAGGTGCTGCATGGTAGGGGATGAGCAGAAGCATCCCAACCTGGGCATGGGGACAGGGGGGGTACCAGGCCATTGCCCCCTGGGCAGTCTCAGTATCCCTTACCACCTTGAGAACAGAAGCAAGTGAAGCAAACAGAGACATCAAAGAAGAAATCACTGAGGGAGGGGAGATCCTTCAGTGCCCCTTGCTGGGTGTTTATCTTCCTGACAGCACAGGGCCTCCCTGGCCCTCTTGTATTTT
Source organism: Merops nubicus (assembly GCF_000691845.1). Lineage (NCBI taxonomy): Eukaryota > Metazoa > Chordata > Aves > Coraciiformes > Meropidae > Merops > Merops nubicus. Next base: position 2,565 of record NW_008587541.1, read on the forward strand.
CACGTCTCCTTCCCCTGCACTCGTTCCCTCTCTCACCATTCTTGTTGTGGTTTTATTGTCCCTCTCCTTTCCTTTCTTCCTCCATGCTTCTCCTTTTTACCTTCTCCCTTCCTTCTAGCTTGTCTTCTCATATGTTTTGTGGAAAACAAAATCTATATTTCTATTATATTCTATATTTTCCTTTGCTTTATTCTAGCACCTTTCTGCCTCTGCAGCCTCAGGCCATCCTCTCTGTCTCCTCTCCTCAGACTGTACCCTTTCTGCTCCCATCCCCTCCTGATCATCTCCCCCACTGCCAAATGGTCAATAAAGCCCACAAGGCAAAGCCTCCCTTCCTCTTCATGCCCCACCAAAGTGCCATAACATGTCACATCAGCACGGACACCCGGACCTCTGTGAGAGAGCAGAGACGTCACAGCAAAACCAAACCCCATCAGAGCGTCTGTATCTCAGTGGAGGCTGAGTACAAGACAGAACAACAGAGAAACCAGGTAGACAAACAAGGAGGTGAGACGTGGCCTGGGTTGCCCTGGACAGACAGAGAAGCGTGTGTGTTGGGACAATAAGAAAAAAAGGAACAGGCGTTTCATCACCTGGGAGATCATCTAACAGCCAGGCTGGGACTCCTTGAACATCAGCCAGTGCCCGGGGCTGGAGGAAAGGAGGGATGTCCCACTGTGGGGAGACCCTGCAAACTCCCAGCATGGCCCTGTTCCACTGTGGACCTCCCACATGAGCCAGGAGATCAATTCCCGTGGTTGCTCTCTGCTGCTGGTGTCCCTCATGTATGGGAACCACAGCTCTTCTACTTGTGCAGCACCCCAAAGGTGGGGAGATGCTCTGATATCAGGGCACTGGGGAAGATGTGAGGCTTGCAGGCCTTGCTCAGCATGGAGAGAAGCCTCAGCATTACCTGGTAGGCTTTGCTTGGACCCGGCACCCATGGGGGCTTTGCTTGGTTTTACCTGGGGATCCACAGTGAGTCGAGGCATGGAGGAGGCCCTCCCAGAGACAGCGTGGTCCTGAGTGTCCACAGGAAGGTAGCTGCCACGGTTAGAGGGCTGCACTCTTTGAAACTCCCTAACCTCTGGCTCCTGGAAATAAACACACAGCCAAGCTCTTGGGATGGGGCTGGAGCAGGGCAGCGCACCGTTTCTGCCCTCTTTGCAGGGGACAGCCCTGCTCACTCGATACAAGTGGGCCTAAAACGGAGTCTAAGATACATCATCCATCATGTTGCCACTGAAGAACAATCTCCAATTCACAATCCATTGCAGGTAAGCCCAGATGCAGTGCTTCAGGCTTGCCTGATGGCAAATTCATCTCGCACCTCTGCAGTGCCAGTGGAAACCCTGCCTGGAACTGGTGACGTCCTGACCGCCTGGGCTTTAACTTCTCCTCCTTTTTCCAGAAGGGAACAAATCTATGGGATTTTCTCTGTGACTCTGCTTTAAAGGCTTTCTGAGCACATTCCCATTAAAGGAAAGCACGCCACTTGTGGTACCTTTGCACTTTGGTTAGTTCCCAGTTTAGGGGACTCTTGCCCAGGACATAGCTAACACCAAGGAGATGGGTAGGGAGTGAGCCTGGAGATTTGCTAGAAGGTGAGTTCATGGGGAAGGGGGAATCCCCTCTGCCAGCTCCTTGTCGGCAGGACAGCGGTGTGGTCGGGGTGGCCAGGGCAGGGGTGAACAGCTCACACAGAGTACTACAGACCCTGGGGACACGGACGGGGCTGGAGATGCACAGTGGCACAAGGCGGCGTCCGGCACGGCGCCGGGGTGGTGCAGGATGCACACACAGACACGGAGAGCTCTCGAGATAGAGATGTGTACAGAGGTATACACACACACGGACAGACACCACTGCTGCCGGCCGGCGCATGTCTGGGAGCCGGAGGGGTGTGCTCCCATGGGAGACACTCTGACAGCTTGTTTTGGGACTGGGGACACCAGCACTGACAACAACATGAACACGAGTTCAGAAACATCAGATACCATCACTCAGCACAGGGTAACCCACTGAAATGAGCACTCAGTGGATACAAGCAGCCTGTGAAGAGAAGGATATTTTACTGCAGGATATCAGACTCCGATCACAGCTCTTGCCCCAAAACCACTTGCCGCTGCCTGGCCTCTCTGGCCAGTGCTGGTCCAGGGATGGCTGCATCCCCAGTGCTCAGACAGAGGCAAGGGATCAAAGTCCCAGCTGGGGGACACCCAGGGACATCCATCCCCTGCTTCAGCTCCATGTGTAACCCAGCAGTTGCCATCCCTCCGCTGTGCTCACTGCCACAGGGGCAGGGAGCAGCGTTTCACTGCCCTGTCGGCAGCCCCACACTTCCCTGTGCCCACCAGCATCCCCACTGTGACCGCAGGTGAGCACCTGCCTGGCAGCGTGTGACTTTACCAGAGACTGGTGCTCCTGGAACTGCCCATGGGATGGATCCATGCATGCCAGCTGGAAGATCTCCTGTGGCGAGAGCGGGCTCAGCGAGGGGAACCCACTTCGGCTGCTCCTGCAAAGAGTCCAGCTTCAGGGAGGCCACAAGCCGGGTGCCACCATCACAGGGCATCACCTCTCCAGCAGCTCAGAGCTGGGGAGTCCCTGTGCTTGCCCCTCAGGCTGTCGACACCCCCGGGAGAGACATCATGTTCCTTGGAGAGCTGAAGTGGTACCCAGACAGGAGAGGACACCAGTGCTCCAAGTCCCCCAGCAACAATGAGGACATCCTAAGTGCAGTGCCAAAAACTCCCACCATCTCATTCCCACCAGCCAGAGTGCTGGGATCCTTCACTGACCCTGCACCACTCAGAGACCTGCTGCTCAACTGCTCTTGAGGTTCAGGACCACCCCAGACTCTCCTAGGTAAAAGATCTCGCACTTAGTGCTGGATTGGTCCTGCAAGAAGAGTCTCCATGCAGACACCTGGCCATCCCCCTTAGCCACCTCCTGCTGATGCAGATGCACACCAGCTACCCAGAATCCTGCAAAAGATTTTTGCTGGGAGCTTTCTGGCCCAGACTGGGATTCCTGTGCTCTTGACAGCTCTTTAAGCCTCTGCATCCCAGGGCCAGCTCCAGAGACCAAAATGAGGGCTGCCGGAACAGAAAAGCAACATGACTACCTCCCTTCTTCTCACGGCAATACTCACAGGCCGGAGAGCGTGTCTTGTTGGAGGTAAGGCAAAGCCTTGGCATTGGAAATTATTTCCTGTGGCAAGGAGGACGGCTCCATGCGCTGGAACATGGGGGCATTTTTCTGTATTGAGGAAAAGAAGAAGCTGAGCCTGTAGGAAATGTAGATGACCATCCAGTGCTTCACCAATTGAGTCCCCACCACTTGGGAAGGCAACAGCATGCTCACGTTCACTGTTGGGGGCTGAGGACGCACATAAGTATGTTGTGTAGTCACCAAACCCCAGCCTGTACCCCCGTCCTCATCCCTCAGCTGCATCTCCAGCAGCTGGCTGGACATTTAAGTTGGGATGTGTTTGGAAGCAGCGAGGCTGCTCTGAACATCCCCATCCTGCCCACCACGTGCTCTCCCTGAGCCTTACCTGCTCCTCCAGCTGCTGCCGCTGCTTCTTCGCCTTGCTCTGCTTGTAGTAATCCATGATCATCATGGCTGCATATATTTTGCCAACAGTCAGGTCAGAGGCTGAGAGCATAAGAGGGAACAAAGTGGGCACACTTGTGTGTTAACCAGCATGGATCTTGGGATGAACCCTGCTGTGTAATACCCTGGTGACCCTCAAAAGTCTGCTCAGCACTCCAAGAGAGAGAGAAAGAGACTCAGACACTTCACATGGAAATAAAATGGATGATGATGGACTGAAAGCAACATCATAAACCACCAAGACATGCATCTTCATCACATCATCACACATAACGGAGCAATTGATGCTCAGTCTCCTGCTCTTAAAAAGGCTGTAGCAGCACAAACCCTTTTCCCACTTCTCCTCCAGCTGGGAACAGGTCTGACTTGTTCCCACCTCCCTTTGAGAAGAAGCTGCTGCAGGTAGATTGAAACTTGGCAGCAGTAGCAGCCCACCCAGAGACTTACTTTTTGGCATGGGTACCAACAGGTCAAGCATCTTCTGGGACAGGTGAGGCCAGATGGTCAGGATCTCCTTTTGAAGCTCGGAGTCTAACTGCTGCCAATCTGCACCACCTTGAACACCAGGGGAGAAAAAAAATGGCCCATGTACATCAAGACCTGGCACAAGGGTCAAACTGAAAACACCCCTTTCCTACTCTGAAGTGAGGTTCACAAGCAGCAACCATTTCTCTCTGGGCTGGGAGGGCCATCTTGCATCAGTGAGCCTGGTCTGCTCTCACAGGGAAACTTTCCTACCATCCCTTCCATATGTGCCTCCATCTCCCCATCCCCTGTCCTCCCACTCAAAGCTGCCATCTTTAAGCTTGCCTTGGGTCCGTCTCCGTGGCTCCAATCCTACTCCAGCCCACACACACCTGCTGCTGCCCCACTTTCTCTTTTCTGGTGAGCAGATCATGTGCTGGTGAAAGAGCAGCTTCACTTGGTTGAAATCCTTAAATACCTGGCGATGCTGTTCAAGGAGAGCAGAGCTCTCTGGCCAGCAAAGGGGTTTGCTGAGCTTAGGAAGACCCAGGCTCAAAGGGAGCTGTCAAGATGAGCCAGCCCAGAGACACCTGAGCCTGAGGCAACTCTGCTGAGCTGTAGGACATGCAGGTGCAAATCTCTGCTTTATCTAGAATCATGGAATCGTTTTGGTTGGAAGAGACCTTTAAGATCATCAAGTCAAACTGTCAGCCCAGCACTGCCAGGTCACCATTGAGCCACGCCCCTCAGCACCACATCTACACAGCTTTGAAATCCCTCCAGGGGTGGGGACCACCAATGCCCTGGGCAGCCTGTCCCAGGGCTTCACAACCCTTTCAGGGAAGAAATTTTTCCCCATGTCCCATCTAAACCTCCCCTGGCACAACTTGAAGCCATTTCCTCTTGTCCTATTGCTTGCTCCATGGGAGTAGAGACCAACTTCACCCAGCTATAACCTCCTTCTTATAGTTGTAGAGAGTGACGAGGTCCCCCCTGAGCCTCCTTTTCTCCAGACTAAACACCCTCAGTTCCTCTTCAGAGGACTTGTGCTCTAGATCCTTCACCAGCTTCCTTGCCCTTCTTTGAACACACTCCAAATCTAGAGGGGCTTGAACCCATTGTTTCAAGATGTAAGGAGCTGTCTGAGCACTGGGCTTTTGCTCATATCTTGCCCTGGGTTGTGTTTTCTTCAAACAGCTGAGCTGTTCTCAGGGGATGTTTTATTGAAAATGGCATGTTTCTGCAGAAAGCTTTTGATGTGATGAATCAGAGCATTTCCAGCAACAACAACAAAGCAGGTTTTCCTGTTCTGAACATTTTATCTTCCCTGAGAGAGTTCTGCTCCCCAGCCTTATGAAGCCAAGAACATGTGATCTTTCCCCTCCTTGGTTTCATTAGGGAGGAAAGGGAATTCTCTCTCCCCCCCTTTACACAGTGGACATCAAGCTGTTTCTGCTCTCTAGAAGTAGCTTCTATTGGAAAACCAGCCACCTCTTCCCTAAAGAAATTGTTTTTTAATAGTAAGTGCCAGAAATTTGCCTGTTCAAGGTAGCCACTTCCATCCACATGACAGGCTCTGGGTGGCCAACTCCAGTTTGGCTGCAATGTCCAAAGGATGAGTGTTGGTCACCCTGAAGCCCTCCCGGCTCTGTCCCCTCTCTGCCCCACGCTGACTCTACCTTTGGCGATTTTGATGTCCAAGGCCGTGCGTATCAGCGCCATCAAAGTGGAGGTGAAATGGACCGTCATGTCCTCAGCCACGGGCATGTTCATCAGCACCAGTCTCTGCGCAAGAGAGAGAAGAAAACAGCGGACGGAAAACAATATCGAAAAACACATCGACCAGGCTGGAGGAAAATAAATTAAACATTAAACAAAAGGGGAAAAAAAATTAAAAAATAAAAAGCGACAAAGAGTGTCAAAACAGCACAGCCAAAAAAGAAGGGCAAGGATCACCCCACCAACCCCCCCTGGCTCCTTCCACCCCAGGACACCGGCTCACTGCCTTCCAGGGCTCCTCCTGCACCCCAGGAACGGCCCCTGAGCCCCTCTCCCCGTGGCACCGGGGCTGCCACGGCACCTCCCGGTGCTTTTGGGAAGACACGCCTGATCCGTCAGGGATGCGGTCGTGGGAATTGTTTGGGAAGGGGAGAGGGGCCTCAGGTTTCCGTTCCCGGGTGGTTTGGCTTTCCAGCTCTCAACCCTTCCCAGCTGGGGCAGGGGAGAGGAGGGTCCCTAACCTTCAGGGACTTCAGATCAGCTGGATTCCACTAGCATGCTACATCCTGGCGCTCCCTTTTTGCATCTTTCAGAGATGAAGTTTGCCAGCACATGCACAGGGTCCAAATTATCCAAGGGTGGGGAAGGGAAGGAGGGGGAGAAAGTGCAGAAGGAAAGAGAGAAGGGTAACCAAGGCAGGTTAGACACGCCATGCTCCTTCCCCACCCTGGGCAGGCGGGGTGCAAACCAAAGTGACCAGATCCACTTTCCAGAGAGTATATTTTGCTTTGTGAATACCTTGGGTCATCCCTTCCCTTCCCATGTCTTTTCAGCCAGTTTCTCATGTCCTTTCCCTGCCTTCAAGCCTCGCTTTTTCCCCTGGAAAAGTGTGACGGTGGATGTATGCATGCGTGAACAAACACCTGAGAGCTGGAGAGGGTGGCAGCATGTTTGCAAGTGTGCAGAAATCCCCCCTTCGCTAGCCCTGAGCACTGTTGAATGGGCTGCAGGTAGCAGCCTGTGGCCAAGAAAAGCTTCAGTTTGCTCCAGACCTGGGCAACACATTGTTCTGTAGTTCCAGGTCTTGCCCTAGCAGCTGCTGTCCTCAGCAAAGCCAGGCAGCTCTCACCCCACATCCTTCTGGGCTTCCTGTGTTCCTGCTCCATGCCTACACAGCCTTGAGCTGACTGCCAGCCACTGCCCCAGGAGGAACAAGGGGGTAAAACTCAGAGACACCTTCTGAAGACACCTGACTTTGGGATAGCTCGTGCTGCTGGCACCTGGCTCCTCGCACACTGCAGAGTTGCTCCTGTAGGACAGGTCCTTGCTGCCCACCTGCTTCCCATCTCCATGGGCTTTAGCCCTGGTTCTGCACTGGCTGGGATGAAGATGGTTTGAAGCCCAGGAGTGGAGCTTGGGTCAGTGAGTTCCTAAATACATCTCACTCTCTTAGCTGTGCTGCCAGGTTACTCTTCACCTCATCCTCTCCAACTCTGCTACTTCCACACTATTGCTGATCCTGCCCCTCCTCTTCCACTGAGATCTTCCACCACAGAGCTCCCTGGGCTTGCAAGTGACCATGGCAGTGTCACATAGGTGAGCAGTGGAGACCAGCCAGTGTGGTCAGGACTCTTCTGAGCACACCAGGCTCCCAAGGAGTGGGCTCAACATGTTGGATACCCCAGACACCTTCCCAGCTCCCCCAGCACCACCTCCCACAGGTCCCTTGAGCCTCATCTCCTGCTCGGCTCTAGCCCCCATAGAAGGAAGGGTTGATCTACCTTATAGGCCACTTTGGAAGGACATCTCTTGCCGAGGCCTAGCGGTGGTGACATAAGAGTCAGCATTTCATACATCTCAGTGTAATGGATTCGGCCACTGCTCATGAAGGGGGAAGGGGAGGGAGGGAGATGCAGAGAGAGAGGAGGCATTCCCAGAGAGCAGAAAAACGTACAAACAAAAAAGTACAGGAAAACAGGAGAGAAAAAACAAACGGACAAACAGGAAAAGAATAGGAAACCCGTTAATCAAGGCAAATCATACATGAGAGACTGTCCTGATGTGGATTTATAGCACTGCTCACACAGACCCAGGAATGCTGGCAGAAAGCAACTCACCCCTCTCCTCTCTGCTGCTGGCCTCAAGCACCTGTCTCACTAGCAGTCTGGGAGTCCTTCCTTCTCTGGTCTCAACCCCTTTCCTAAAGCCCTCCAGCAGCCCCCAGCTTGTCCCACAGGTTCCAGGGCTGTGTGCGAGTGGTATAAATCAGATACACGGCACTCAAGCCATGGGTTATTTGAGGTAGCGGCGGTTGGCACCGTGGTGCCCTGTGGCCTCCGTAGCGTCTTCCCTCCCGGGGGCAGGGGAGGCCTGGCTGTTGCTTTGCATGGCCACCTAACCCATAGCCAGAAGGCTGTGTATCCCCAGCTCATAAGGTCTATGCAATTGGGAGGCAGCATCTTGCATAGAAGGCAGTGGGCCAGGGTCACTTGTCAAAGGAAGATGCCCAGTTGCTTCCGTCTGGCTCTGCGGATGGACCACTTTCCCACCATGCACTAGTGCAAAAGACATGCTGAATTGGCTGAAAAAACAAAAACTGGGAGGAAAAGTTGTACATGCCATGCTCCCGCCCTGGCTCTCTCCCACATGCGGCTGCAAGTTCCACCAGGTTGGAGTTTAAAGAGTCTCAGCAGAGGCAGCTGTTTGGGCCTTCCAACATTGGGGTTCATTTGGGTTTCCCAAGGGAGGCAGCTAGGACGGACCCCCACCTTGAGCTCCTCTGCTCTGCAAGGACCTGCCTACGACGGCTGCAGTGAGGAATGCTACCAAAACCAGGCCGCCCAAGGACGCCTTGAGCCCTCTGCCAGACTGAGGTATCTGGGCCGTGTCTCCCTGTCTCTGCACATCCAGGAGGCCGTGCAAGTACATCTCCCAGGGATCCTGGGCTCAGCCACTTCTTCTTCCCCTTGTGCCATACTTCTGTCCTGCACTGCAATCTTCAGGATGGTTAATGGGCAAGGACAGCCTCACAACACCAAAGGCATCGACCTCTGCGGCTGGGAGGATGCTCTGGAGAGGGAGCTGTTTCAGGTGCAGGCACAGGACAGGCTGGGGAAAACATGACCTTTGCAAACCTACACACGTACAAAGGGGG
>NW_008587541.1:11551-35689 GCF_000691845.1 Merops nubicus
CTTTTGCAACCTGACACACGTAAACAGGTTGGAAAGAGGATTGATAACAGCCCTGGAGAATATTAAGTTGAGTGATTAAGAGGAAATATCCAGGTCCAGGAGTCCATAAGCAGCATCTTGGCAGAGCTGAACGTGCACAGGCTAAAGGTGTGTGGAGGGAAGAAAATGACTTCAGCATTTTCACGCTCAAGAACTTCATGCAAAAAGGAAGCAAAACAGTGATCTTCCACCCACCCTTTCAGGCAGAGGGGGATTTTAGTGTACCCAGCACACACCAGACACTGTCTTCTGTTCTGAGATTCTCCAGTGAAAGGAAGAGTGATGCAAACATCAGTAACCAAGAAGGATGAGAGCTGTGTTGTTCTCACCAATGGGCTGCACACTTTGCTGCTTCTCAGAGCAGAGATCTTAAAGCGTTGTGAGCAGCACAGCAGTGCCCAGAAACCACATCCCCAAGGACGGAAGCACAGGCAGGGAAGTGGAATGACTTCCATCTAAACAGGAAGACTCCCAAGAACCGGTCCAAGCACCGGTGTATCCTTGATGGGAGAGCTGGCCATCTGTCCTGTGTCTGGATGGAGATGTGCCCTGTGTCTATGCCACAGGGTGACCTGTAAAACCACCAGGCAGTAATGGCTCAGTCCTGGTGCTTTGAGAGAATCCGTGAGGGATGAAGGAGGAAATGTGGGTGGGCATCTGTCCTCCTGTGGTTAGGAAATAAGTACTGTGCTGTACCAGGCTGTTAGGAATAGACCACCAAAATAGCAAGTAATGCGAGAATAGATTCTGGACTAGAATGTGTCCATAGGGACATGAATATCTATTGAGTATTTGTCTGACCCATGACCACCTCAAGGGCTACTTTTAGGGGACAAAGGTGATGGCCACCTCCTTGTCTCACTTTTGCATGACTGCTAGAAGAAGATGCGTTGAAGAAAGGCAGAGATCACCTCAAGGAGTGGAGCTGGCTGCCAGAATGTGGTCCCAGCAAGATGTGGTTAAAAGACCTGCTCTCCCCAGCATAAGGACAGAGTTTGCTGTACTTCTATGAGAAGTCTTCCTGGATCAATGCCCCTTTGCTAGCCCATCTGCAGACGGCCTAGTGCGTATGCCTCCGTACCATGCCACACCACTATGCTGCATCCTGAACTTGCCCAAACACCATCTCTTGTTGAGCAGGCTGTCCACCACTCCATAAACACATTGGTGTTTGTTTCTGCAAGTGATGGTTGTCATATTGCCTGGAAGGATTGGGACATGGGCTCCAGGAGAGTGAGTCTGTACACTATGATATGCAGGGCAGACTCGCCAAACTGAAAGATTAGCAGGTTGGGTTGGCTTTTTGGGCTCTGGACCATAGTGCATAGATGCAACAACCACATGGGTGAAGAAAACCACTTTTTAATTGAACTTCATCAGTTGGGAATTGTTCCAGGGCAGCAGACTCATGCCCTTGAAATACCCTATGCAGAGGGAGGAGGAGGCCAAAACAACACAAGGGAGAGATGGGGATAGTCTCCCTCAAATGACAGCAGAAACTGGTCTCACTCTCTCTGCCTCCACCTCCTCTTGAGTTAATCCACCTTCACTGCTCTGTCCATCCCACAGAGCCAGCAGAAAGCCCAGACTGCTGCAGAGCTCCCTCTTCACAGGAAACATTACAGGTACCTCTCTGAGCACCAGGTGACCCAGTTTAGGAGAGCAGTGTTTGCCAGGCAAGCCCTGACATCAATGGAGAAGGACTAGAAATTCCATCTGAAGGTGTCTTCTGTCTGCAGGGACCCGAGCAAGTATCCTCAGCAAAGCCACCAATCCTTTGTCAGGGATGCAACAGAGAAAAGTGGAAAGACTTCAAGGAGCCCGTCCTTCAACAGATAGGCCACCTGAGATTCTTGCAAGGAGATCTCCTATCTCTAAATACCTCTTCATGAATGTGATGAATGAGCGTCCAGGCTTTGTCTTGCTTGCTCTGCTTTACTTCCAGTGGTCGACTTCAAGATTTCAAATGTGTGCATCATCCCCACAACCAGTTGTGGAGGGTAACAGACCCATTCTAGGGGTGCTGGCTGGAAGCAGCATTTCTGATGTGGTGAGAAGGATGTGGTGGCTGTGCTGTGCCTCTTCAAGGAATCCTCTTCCTCTGCAGAGACATGATCACAGGCCAGGGTCATCTGAGCTTCCCTGGTACATCTCCTCAGATGCTGAGGGACACAGAGGAAAGAGCAAACTCTGTGGCTCATCCTTTTGCACCACGGACGCAGACATAGGCATCACGGCACTTCAGAGAAGGCAGCAGGCACAGGATTTTGCTCAACTGTCAGCCCAAAATAAAATTTTAAAAACCCATGCAAATCCAAGAGACACATGGACTCCAAATCACGGCTGTGGGCTCGTGCCCAGCAGCTGGGAGCTTGGCTTAAGCAGAGAGAGTGTTAGCTGTTGAGCTCCAGAGATGTTGCTGGGTGCCACCACCTCCCAGGCAGGTCTGGCAAGCTAAGGGCAAGACTAGCAAGAGTCCTGCTTCCCAGAGATGTGCTTGTGTGTCCTCCAAGTGACACACTTGAGGAAGAGCCTGTTGTGCACAGCACGGTCTCCCTGGCCGCCTCCTAGTCCTCACTCTTGAAAACAATGGCAAAGTCCCCAATGTCCTCCTGCCTTTGCTCCCTTCTTCCTACCCAAGGAACAAGCCACTTCTAGGCCCCCAAAAAAACACCTGCTCCCATGAGGGCACTTTGAGAAGCCAAGCAGAGACGGCGGCATTTGGCCTGGCACCCTTCTGGGGCTCTGTGCGCCAACGGAGCTGGGGCGGGGGGCCGGCTGGGGGACGCAATTTGTGGAAACCCACCCCGGGAGGCTCTGGGCCCCCCCGGCCCCACTCACGCCTCCCCTCTAGGGGGACAGCTGCTGGCTCTGGGAGGCCGCGGACCTCTTTAAACTCGAAGGAAAGCAACGTCAGGGTTCCCTCGGGAGGCGCGGTGGCGGTGGAGCGGGGGAAGGAGGGAGGAGTGGATGGTGCGTCCCGTGGCCAGGTTGTGGCGGAGGACTGGGAGGCAAACCTTGCACGCCACCCTGTAGGGGCAGTTCTCTCCTAGGCCCAGAGGAGGCGAGATCACCCGTACTAATTTGTACATATCCTTATACGAGATCCTGCCGCTGCAAAGGAAGCACAGGTGGGTTAATAGGACACTGAGAGGGTGGAGGGGAGGATGGAGAGCTTGACCCAGGGTGTGGGGGTGCTGGGGCCATCTGTGGGGCAAAACCTGCAGGGTGCATGACTCTTCTCCTTCTGGTTCTGTCGGACCCAGAGAGGAGAAAGCGATGAGCATCAGCTACTGCCTTCTCCACGTGGGTCAGCTCACGTCTCCTCACACTGATTCATGCCGACCCTGGAGAAGGGCAGTTTTGGTGGTAAACGCCACCCCATCACCCTTCCTCATCGTGCCCTGGCCACCTACGCCTGGTGCAAAAGGGCTGGGATTTTAGATGGGGTGAGCCTGCAGCTTGGCTGGCTTCCGGCCACCACAAGCTTTTTTGATGGAGCTGTGTCCCATCTCACCACCAGCAAGCCTACCCTCACACAGCCAACTCTCTGGTCCTCACAAGGTCCCAGGGAGGTTGACAGCTGAGTCACTTCTATCTCCAATATCTGGGGAACCTGAGATGGGGAGAAATAATGTGACCAGCTGGTGACTGGTGGCTGTGGTACTAGCACCTAGGTCTCTCACAGTCCAGTCCTGTGCTCCGACCACCAGACCACGCTCTGCCAAGGGTACACATTATTAGAAACAAACCCTCCCGTGCACACACCCCTTCGTGCTACAGCAGCACATCTCCCCAAAGCCGGGTGCAGTCATCACAGGATACAGCCCATATCCCTCCTGCACCGGCTGAAATAATGAAGCAGTCGAGGCAGAGAGATGGCAGGAGAGGGTGCTGGGGCCATCAGATGCTGAGCTCCCCACTCCACTGCAGACCAGAGCCCTCTGGGAAGTGGGACCGTGTGGGGTGGAAGTGCTGAGGTGCAGCATGCTGCTGCAGCCTCCTGGGCATCCTTGGACAAGCTTGGAGGGAAACCGCATGAGGAGGCAAAGAACAGCGTTACCATCCTACCTGGTGCCTTTGTCTCTGGTTTCTCCTTGCTCTTCTCCCATCCCCTTCCCATCACTGGCTACAACTAGCCCAACCACCTGGGCAAAACCCATCCCTGAGCCCCCCTGGTGTTGGGTGGTCTCCTCATGAGACCTTGCTGTGATGGTCTCTGTGTCAGGATGCAGAACGGCTGCCCCACTCAGGCAGTAGGACCCGTTCAGATGTACTCACCCATTTCTCACCCAGCAATGGGAGCCAGGGCTGCCACCATGGGCCCAGCACCACCAGCTCCTGCACACGTCCCCTAACCACTGGCTACGTATCATGACAAAAGAGCACAGCTTGCTCAGAAATCAGAGGGGCGCATAGCATTGATAGGACAGCTCAGGCATGCTCTTACAGTGACTGTCCTGGAGATCTAGTCCACCAGCACTAGGGGCAAGAATGAAGTATCTGGTGTGAAGAAATCCTTCCCAAAAGCCATGGGTGACACCCGCTCCAATGTGGATGCTTCACTGTTCTCACCTCCTCTAGTTATCCACCAGGACATCTATTCACCGTGCTGACCTCTCCCCCTTGCACAAGGTATATTCACCTGCTAACAAGCAATCCCACTTGTCCACAGGAGCCTTGCACAGCAGCAAGTGTGCTGGAGGAGGACACGCAGGGAAGAATCTGGTCAGCACTGAGCTGCACAAGGTTGGAAAAAAATGGTGGAGGAAACCATGGCAGGAGCTGATGGTATTAGGCATAAAATTATCTTGGCAGGAGCTGGTCTCTCAAAGTTCAGGACATTAGCAGTGGAGGCGAAGAGTCTCCAAAGGGAGTGCATGTGGCTGCCAAGGACTCTCAAGCTAAGATCGCCCACACTCACCGCACATTGATGGTGGGTCAAGGCTCCAAAGAGGCTGTCCCTGGGCTGTGGGAGGGAGGAAGGGGCCACACAAGATACCTTCATAATGCTGGAGCTGAGTGGAGGGTAAATGTGCTCCGAGAACTGCCACAGGCACCACACTGCCCTAGGGATGCTCCAGAGTATCCTGGGAGGAGCAGCAGAGAGCGAATCCCCTGCAGCAGCAGCAGGAGCAGAGCCAAAGCCTGGCCACCCAGGGTGTGTACGGCCACACTGAACATGTCCTATTGCTGGGAACTGGCTGCTGCCTGCAAATGGGAGCTCTGTTTGCTGAGGTCCTCATCAGCGAAGGCATGAATGCAGGAAACAAAGTCCTCCTGTCTCTAGAGGGGTGAGCAGGCTAGCCAGCATAGGGACACAACTCCCCATACCCAGACAGACTCCAAAGTGCTCCACAGGTGACCTGGCAGGAGCCCAGAAGATCCCCAGCATCTCCCCACAGCTGGAAACAAGCCCCACTCAGCCCTGCTCTGATGGTGAGCTGTGGGTGCTGAGGACCAGGTGATGGAGCCGGTCTCAAGGCAGAGGCACCCAGCTGGTGCGCAAGGACAGGCAACGAGGCTGAGAGGGACCTGCCCACTGGCTGGGGAGGAGAGGAAGAGCAGGAGCCTCCAGTGCTCAGGATAAACACCGTGGCAAACCGCAACCATCGCCCGAGATGCCTGTGCCACCAGGTGTTGTAGGAACCGGCCGCTGCCCTCGTGATGGCCGTGGGCAAGAGCAGCCCTTCCCTGACTGTCCCAGGAGCTGCAGCTGGTATCCAGTAGTACAACACTCATCTAAAACCAGCTCTGAGGTGCTGCTCAGGAGAGAAGGAGCTGTCTACATACCACGCTGCTCTGTCATACTCTGCCCAAATCCGGACAAACTCATCTAGATGGTGAGGTCCCAGGATGGAGGAATCCCGAGTCAGGTATTCAAAATTGTCCATGATGACTGCCACGAACAGGTTGAGCATCTAAGTGAAAGGGAAAAAAGCAGAAAGGAAATTGGGGGGAGAGGGAGCAGAGAAGGGAAGGGCAAAAGAGAAGGGAGGGTAATCAAGGGGGGATGGCTGATGACCCTGTGATGGGGCTGTATGTTGGGGGGAGTAATGAGAAGAATCCCCAAGGCTTTCAAGGAGGAGAAACTCACCAGGAAAGAGCAGAAGAAGATGAAGGAGACAAAGTAAACGTAGGCCAGGTCAGTGCCGCAGCGCTCGTTCTCGTTCTGCCCGGATGTCGCCGTCGTGTCTGGCTCACAGCCTTTGCCCTCCAGGCAGGACAGCATGATCTCCTGCCACGCCTCTCCCGTGGCACTCCTGTTCCCAACACAGCCGTGCTCAGCAGCTCGTGGTGGCACAGGATGGAGCTGGGGCAGGATGCCCCCAGGAGAAACCTCACAAGAAGCTGTGCAACCCCCTGCCCAAATTAAACATGTCTCTGGCGTGGAGAGGAGCAAGACAATAGATCAGGAGCGACTGAGCTGGACCCCCATGAGCCCAGCCATGCCACGGTGTAGCTCCTGGCACACAGGGCCAACTGCCCCCAGGCAGCCGGACCAAAAACATGAGAGACAGACAACCTTTTGGAGAGAGGATGGGGGGAAAAAAGCTCCTGTGGTTGTGTGTTTGCACAGCTGGTCTCTAGCACCAAAAGCTGACTTCCACCAAACAGCCTGTGGTGAGATCCTGGCCAGACCAGCTCCTGGCCTGTCTGCACCCAAATACGCTGCCAAAGGAGTTTTCTATGGTTGCTTACCTGAAGAGGAGCATGAGGGAGCCCAGGAAGCTGCGGAAGTTGTTGTGACGGTTAATGTGGCTTTCCTCATCTAATTTGATATTGCCAAAAACCTACAGGAGGGAGACAAAGGGCTCCATTATTCAGGCAAAAACTCTGCAGAAGCAGCTGCATGTTCACCTTGGCACATGGGCATGCTGCAGGGACTGGTCCTGCCCCAGGTCCATCACCCTCAGCGCAGCTGGCCCCCAGTGCAGCTGACATCCACCCTCTCTGCATGGAAAAGCACCCAGCACACAGCCAGGGATTTGCAGTGGGCAGTGAAGGCTTTGAGAAGCCGAGCTGCTATGGAAACAGGAGCACAGAGGAGGACCTGGGATCAGGCAAGTCCAACTACTCCACCATCCATCTTGCTGCTGTGCTACAGGCAGCATCTGAGCACCCCATGGCACCCAGTGATCCCAAGGGTGCAGGAGGTGCAGAGATGAGTCACACCACCCGGGGTGGGTGCTGATCATGGACCTGGAACTCCCAGGAGCTTTTCCCTTGGTGGGAAAATAGTCCGTGATGCTGGGGTCAGACACAGTGGTGCAAACAGCATCAGGGAGGGCTCAATGAAGGAGGGAGAGACCGACTAGTATCCCACCATGGACAGTCAGACACCTGGGACTATTGTCCCCAGGGCCAAAAGTGGCAACAAAACCCCAAACGTGGACAATATCCTAATAATGACCCACAGACAAGGCTGTGGTAGAACATAATGAATGTTCATGAAGTGCCTCAAATAGGAAAAATGTGCTGTTATTACTGTTAAATATTTATTCCACTTTCCGTGAACCTAAAAATATACTAACTGCAGAGTATTTTTTCCCTGTACAGGTTTTTTGGAATATGTAATTGTAGAATATTTTCTGCCTCCAGCTATTTTGCTCAAATAACGCCCACAGACTTTACTGCTTGGGGATTTGTTCACAATGGTGTTAAAAAAAAAAAAAATTTAAAAAATCAAATACTACCACATGGCAGGGAGGGGAGCTGAGTCAGATGGTGGTTGTTTAGCACAGAGAACACCTGGAGCTGGTGCTGGGATGTGTAGGACCGAGTGGCCAAAACCAGGCACGGGACTCTTGGGGTGGAAGAGAGGGGGTGGAAGAGACTAAACACCAGCACTGCCAAGCAGCCCAGGCTGGGGACCACTGTGCTGCCCACTGCCTCCCCAAAATCTGCCCAACCTGGCAGCGCACATCAGGCAACGGCATTGAGTACTGCAGTAACTCACTCATCAGGTAGCTCTAGATCCTGAGCATTTGTCGTTGAAGATGCTTTGTCAGATCTCCAGCGTGGGATTTTGTCATCACAGAACCAAGCCAGCACCACAGCACGTGTGGAGCTGAGGGTTTTAGCTCACATGCTCCTTATTTACTAGCTGGAGCGTGGAAAACTCACATCTTCCCATGCTCTGCAGACCTCACACCATCTGGTAGGTCATCACAGGGCCCTAAGTGCAACAGCCCAAGTAGACCATCAGAGGTGCAGGTACAACATAAACCCTCTGCAGAGGGACAAGGTGGATGGCAAGCTGCAGGGATCACCACCATGATCCAGCTGTTTGGACAGGAAGGGCAGAAGGCTGCTCACCAGGTCACTCAGGCATGAAATCAATCTCTAGCAGCTGCTAGGGAGTTGGAGACAGGATGTAATTTCTAAACAAGGGGGTGACAATTTGAAAGCAGCCACTGCACAGGATGCCCAGCTGGGTCCCCAAGGCATCATCTCCAAGGGTACAAGTTGGGAAGGCAGCAGTGGAGCTTGACTGAACAAGCCCATGGCAGCTCCCCCAGGGCATGTGGCTCTGCAGCTCCCAAACAAGCTGTTCCTCCCTCTGGACTTGACTGAGTGAAGTAATGACAGGCAGACACAAGGCTGGCTGCTGTGCATAAAGCTGAGGACACTGCCCCAGCCTGTCCATGCCAGAGGGATGTGCACTGAGATGTCTGTGCTCACCTGCATCCCAATGATCGCGTAGATGAAGAAAAGCATGGCGATCAAGAGGCAGACGTAGGGGAGGGCCTGAAAGAGAAGCAGATGAGTCATCTCCTGTAGCACAGGTCCAGCTCCAGAGGAGTACAAAAAGCACAGTGAGCAGGTAAGCTGTGCTGATCCATCTCTCCTACAAGCCAACAATTCAGCAAGACCTTGGGAACAGCATTTGGAAGCAGCACCTCAGCACCGCGGCCTGGGAGGAGACCAGGGCAATTGTGACTTACCTTGAAGGACTGCACAAATGTCCAGAGCAGGATGCGGATGGTGTAACCCTGGCGCAGCAGTTTGATGAGCCGAGCAGCCCGGAAGAGCTTCAGGAAGCTCATGTTGAAGCTGCTGGTGTTCACCAGCTGGGAGGAGATGAGAGGGTGAGAGGGAGGTGGAAGACCCCCACCCCATAGTGGTTTGCCCCACTGCTCCCAGCCCCTGCTTCACCTTGGTGTCCGTCAGAATGATCTCTGTAATGCTGCCAATGACAGTTATGAAGTCAAAAATGTTCCAGGTGTCACGGAAATAATTCTGCAAAAGGAATGAGAGAGGGAACATCAATTTGAGCTTGGGGACGGCAGGTCTGAAGGCCACTGGGCCACAGGCTAAGTCTGCTCTCGGACAACAGCAGTGTCAACAGAGGACTTGCCACCTATTTGTATGTGGCCTTGGTCTGGAGCACTGTCCTGCATCTGAGACAGTGACAGACCCGAGCACGTCTCCAGTGAGCAGCTTCTCCTGGGAGTTGACTCATGCACCTAACAGGCCACCCTGGTGAATGGGAGTGGGAAACACGGCCACAGCCAACCCTGGTAAGGCTGCAACAGCCCATCATGCCAACCCTCAAAGCCATGAGGCTGCTTTGTTCTCCTCTTCATGAACACCTGGACCAAGCTCAGCCTCTGCTGTTTCTTTGTGCAGAAGTTGGTGCAAGACCAGACTTGACTATGGCTGGTGCTTCTGGGAGCAGGGATGGTGCCTAGAAACCCTCCTGCTAGTAGGCCTCATTTCCCAGCATGTGTTAGAAAGAAACTATACATATACATGGTCCAGGCACCAGAGTACCACAGAAATAAAGCAAGAAGTAAAGCAGTGGTGTGGCTTCCCTCACCAGCATCCAGCAGTGGGAATTTTAAGGAGAACCAAAGGAGCAATTCCATCCTAAAAAAAGCTCTCAGGCTTGGATGCAAAATAAATCGCAACAATCTCACACTATTAACACCTTCCCTTTGTGATCTGTGTGCTGCCAAAGTCCAAATTAACACCCTCATCAAGAACAGGAGCAGCCACTCACCAGGAAGCCAAAAGCGATGATCTTGAGGACACACTCCAAGGAGAACACCATGGTGAATGCAATGTTCAGGTACTTCAGGGCCAGCTCATAGGTGTATGGAGCAGAGTAGTACTGATGGAAAGAGAGAGACGTTGCTAACCAGAAGGGTGCCAGCCAGCCACTTGGTGGATAACCAACCCAGGGAAGATCTGTAGTGGCCCATGTTCCTTGTCCCGAGTGCCTCAAGGCCATCTATCTCCTTCACCTTTCCACCCCTCTTCCAGGACAGCTACCACTCCTTCTAATAAGGAAGCACAGGGTAAATACAGATCTTTCTGCAGGTGTTAAGAGGTCCAGATCACTTGGGTCATCTTGCTTAGGGAAGATCTTGCCTCCAGCTTGGGGCATGTGGTGTTCCGAGTGATTATACCAAGGGAATGCATGTTCACACTGCTGTCTCAAAGTATCTCCTAGAAACAACCAAAATGCCCTGTGGTCCCATCCTGACCAATCCTCTTCTCCCCACTGCCCCAAACAGGACAGGCTCACTCTGACCACCTCACCTTCATCATCAGCACCACAGTGTTCAACGCTATCATGGCCATGATGGTGTACTCAAAGGATGGGGAGACCACAAAGTGCCAGACCCGGTACTGGAAGGTGTGCCGGTTCTGCGGCATGTACCGCGTGAGAGGCTTGGCGCTGATGGCAAAGTCAATACAGGCCCTCTGGAATAAAACAACACACATCAGACCATGGCTGATGGCAACATGGAGGATGGTGACTGCCTCATTTCTTCCCTTCATGGGCTGGGCAGGCAGATGGCTAATGGCTTTCTTCCCCCTTTCCAACATCTAAGGAGCTCCGTGCTCCAGAACTGCAGAAAACCCATGGAAATGTCCTCTCTCCCCCGCCCCAGATCCTACCTCATTCTTCTCCAGACTGCACTCCTCCATCATTTTGTCTCCTTGCTCTTGGAATGTAATGATGATGAGAGCCACGAAAATGTTGACGAAGAAGAAAGGGAAGACCACAAAATAGACAACGTAAAAAATGGACATCTCCATGCGGTTGCTGCGGCTGGGCCCACGGTCCTCCTCTGTCACGTCCACTGAATGCTGCAGCACCCTGTGGGCACACAGGCAAAGAAAAGCAACCACAGATATGCCCATCAGGACTGCCACTACATGGCACTTCTCATGGGACCTACTTTGTTCTCAGTTGTAACAATGATAAGATAAACCTCTGTCTGAATCTGCTTTACAAGGACAACCCTTCTAAGTGACCAGAGCTTGTTTTACGGTGCTTTTGCCTGAAAATGGATTTTCCAGTGCTCCACATACAGAGAAAAATTGCCCAAGGTCACATGAGCATGAAGAAAGGGCTAGTCCTATGGTCATCTCTAAACTTGAGTTATGATGGACCTCAGGGCCACACAGGGGAAGGGATTATCCATCATTCACTTCTTAAGAAAGAAGCTAACCCCCAGCCATGGTCTCAGCCTCATAGGGAGCTAAAGCTCTTTTGTCCTGATGTAATTTCTTATCTTTCCTCTCCTCCTCCCTGCCCAACAGTTTGTCTCTCTGTCCTGCCTGGCTGTAGTCAGCCAGTAACCCAACTACCCCAATGCTCACCCTAATTTAAAGGGGGTGGATGGAACAGAATACTCACTGGGGCCAACCCTCGCCAGTGGAGACGGTGAACAGGGTGAGCAAAGCCCAGATGATATTGTCATAGTGAAACTCATGGCGTTTCCACTCCCGGCACTTCACTTCCATCTTGTTCTTCTCGTGGTCCACATAGTTCCCTCTGCAAGGTGGGGAGAGGGCAGTGACCCTTCTTTTTACACTGCCAGACTATGAGACAGTGTTTTTAAATCCTGGGGGCAGTGGGAGGTGGGGGAGTGGGGAGTGTGGAGGGAGAAATAGGGAGAGGCTAGATAACACCTGGGGGTAAGGAGGGAAGGGGAAAGCAAAAGCGAAGAGAGAAGGAGGAAAGAGAACAGGAGCAAAATACAGAGCTCTGCATCCCATATCCCATCTGAGGATGTACAACACTGACACAGCAATGGGCTCAGCCTGTGCCATCCACCCCGAGATACCATAGCCAAGAGTGAGTCGTTGACCAAGGACTTCACCTTTGGGAACCGAAAGCCAGCATCACTCATCACCCTGCCTTTGCCAGAGGTGTCAGCAGCATTGAACCTACTGATCAGGCCACCTACATGCAATCCTTCTCTGTGTCTTTAGAGCTGTCAGTGCAGTAGAAGAACTTTCCCTTGAAGAGCTGGACAGCAATGACAGCAAAGATGAACATGAAGAGCTTGTAGACAATGAGGATGTTGAAGACATTCTTGAGGGAAGTCACCACACAGTCGAAGACAGCCTGCAGGAGAGAGCATAGCTCACCTCAGAGAGCCAACAGCCTTGGCAAAGGGCAATACCAAAACCTTCCTCAAGGCTATCATGGAGAAAGATATTTCCTGCTCCTGAGGTGGAAAGGAGGAAAGAGCTGGGCCTTCCCCCAGGCCAGGGGCTATTTTATGAGCCAGTTTAATACCTGGAGTACCCTCCAGCACAAACCCGGACACTGAGCAGCCCCTGAGACAGCAGCAGGGATGGATATTTATATCCTCCGATGTTCTCTGCAACCAGGGCAGCAGACAGGGGATGGCCCTGATGATGCAATTAGCAGCACTCAAGGCCAATTAGTAAACGCTTCTTTGTTTCATATCACCCCGAACAACAAGGCAGAGCGAATAACTCTGCTTGCAATAGCAGCACCTCCAAGGCTGTGCTCTCAGCCCTTGTTCTCACAGCACTTTAAGAGAGAGAGAAATGTCCTTATCCCTACTTCTTGGTGAAGACAGAGCTGTCCAGAAATGAACCGACACAGGCTGAATCTATCCTTTGGCTGGGAAGAACAGCTGGGGTCAAAACTCATGTCTCTGGGGTGCCACCCTGGCCCTCATCCACGAGCCAAATACTGCCTTGTGAAAAAAACTCAGGGCTCGGTTTCTTACTCCTTTCTGGCTCTAAACCCCATTGGCTAAGGTAGGGAAATCCATACTCCTACCTGTGCTACATAAATAATCCCTCTATTCAGATGGGAAATCTCCTCTGGTGCAACACCATAGCAGCACAGCACACAAAATCCTAGAGTTGTTTGCAAGATGCTCTGGTGGGACAAATCATGAACTTTGGAAAGAGATTTGAGCTCTCCCAAAGACAGGGCAGCACATTTTATCAGAGCACCTGGGCTTTACTGCCTCATGTCCACTCCAGCCCCACACTCCCTGGCAGAGGAACCAACTCTGACATCTTGCAGAGATCCAGACTTGCTTTAAATAACTCATTGCACCTCCAGGTATGAAGCAGCCTGAAGGGTGTTGTGTTTGAAAACGGGACTCCTAAAATACAACTAATTCTGTGAAAACTGTTTGTTCACCTCTCATGAGCCAATCAATGCACACAGTCCCTGCATGCACCGGTCCATTCTGGAGAAGGCACACAGAAGGTAGGAGACGGAGATCATTACCTTCAGCTTGGGCAGCCGCTTGATGGTTTTCAGGGGCCTCAAGACCCGTAGCACACGGAGAGACTTGATGGTCTTGATATCCCGGCCCTTGTTGGTCCTACCACGTCACAGGGAAGCACGCAGACCAAGAAATGAAACAGAGAGACAATATCCTTGCGGACTCAGGTCTGGATGCCCAGGGCATTTTCAACAGCACCAACCACCCCTCCCAGCCTCAGCATGTGTGAGGATAGGAAGGGGAGGGTCATATGCCATCACGGGGGCCAGCGATCACAAATGTGTGACTGCTGAGTGCCCAGCCCACCCAAACAAGCCTCCTCCATCACTCATGCTGACAGCTGGCAGAAGCGAAAAATAAAGCAATCCTCTCCTCCTTGGGTTAGCACCTTTCCCCTTCACTGGGGAGCAGTAACCTCCACAAAGTGACCTCGTTGTGACCGCAGGGCTGGGGCAGGTGACACAACGCTCTCTCCACACAAGGGCAGCTGCCCTTCCCCACATCCCCAAGCCACAGGGCCTGGAGGTTTCCTTCCCTGCTGCAGGCACGAGCCATTTGCAGACAGGGCCTTAATCTATCAGTGTTACCCAACTTCGTCAGCCTCTTCTTCCACCTCACAGCATGCCAGCCCTCTCTTCCCTCTCCAGATCAGGACTACACTAGCTTCCACCCTAAATCACCTGAAGGAGGCAGAGCTTACTATTAGGATTATTTAGAAAAGCAGCACTAAGACCCTCTCGTGACCCTAATTTCTTGAATACGGTGATTAATCACAACAGTACAAGGTGTTTTATTCTTGTCATTTAACTAAAGCCTGTGGGCCCAATCCCAGGATGGAGCAGAGAGGTCCTGGTGAACGTGGCACGGGTTGTATTCACCAGATACTCTCAAAAAACATAAAGGAAATTACTTGCAACAGACACTCCAAATTGCACAGCTCCTTTGCGAGAATTAATGCAACAGGGAGTGTAATAATGGGCTTAATGATTGAAGAGTTGTAAACAAACCCACTAATTAATAGTCCTTCCTAGGAGCACAGCCCCATAAATGCATGGGAAGCAACTGTACAAACAGCCCTTGGACCCACTGTGCACCTCCTGTGTCCAGCTTTGTTTAGTGTCAAGGCATGGGTAAGCACCTGGAACATCCAACCAGGGGCTCGGGCAAGGATCTGAGGGCAGCACCCAGATGGTACAAGCTGCCACCAAGGACAACTCACTGCAGTGGTTTGTATCTGCAGATGAGGGACCTCTTCAGACCCCAAGAAATGTCCTCCTGTGGATTTGCTTGGGATCCAACATGGATATGGGATATAGGACTGGATAACACCTGGAGGAAACCCTGGCCTTGCCATGGCCATGGCCGAGGCTGAGCTCTCTTCAGCCCTCTGGGCTTGACATGAACCACATCTCTTGTCCTCAGGGGACATCAGAGATGAAGTCCCTGTGGCGCTTCAGTGCAGGCAAAGGCCCCACCAGGACACAGGACTGAGTCTTCAGCTCCATCGTGGTCACCACTTTCCCCATGCCCTGATCCCCAGGTGTGCTTCACCACATCTCTGCAGCATACTGTGACCTCTGGGAACACAGCTCAGGAGCAGCACAGGTATTAGACAGATGGACATCTGCCTGCAGCCATCCCCCCATGCTCCCCAGGGCTGCACCCTGTGGCGACCCGACCAGCATATTTACCCCAAAGCATTCCTGTCGGCGATCCAGCCCAGCAGCCACCAAACAGCACCAACAGAGAGAGGGAAAAAGAGAGAAGAGAGGAAGAAGGTAAGAAAAGCATCAGAGGAGCTGCACAGGGACAACGACAGATCTCCACTGCCCCACACCTGGTTTGAAAGGCATGATGAGTAGACCAAGCTGTAGACTCCAGGATGGGGCTTATCTCCAGGGAGGGACTCACACAGTGAGCTGGGAGCCTCTGCCCTTCTTATGTAGGTTTTGGGAAGGGGGCACACAGTGAAACCTCTGCTGCAAGAGGAATCCACAGAGAGCAGGGTGACAGTGGGCAAGCACATGGTTCTCCTTGGCCAGGAGTTGGGGGGAACCTCAAGGCTTGGCCCCAACCAGCCAAAGGCAGGTGCTTCCAAGGGAACCTTCCTGCAAGGCCACAAAAGTTCCCATCTAAACATGCTAACTCTGCTAAATCACCTCCATCAAGAAATCCACTGATTAAGTGCCTGAGCTGCAGCGCAGGATCTCCTGCAACCCAGCAGGACACCCACTCAGATAAGCCAAGGTGGTCTACAAGGTCCCTAGTTGTAACCTAACCTCAGTCCCTGCTTGACTGAGTCTCTGCCATGTGTGTGCAGAGGGCTCAGTGCTGGGGACAAACCCTACAAAGTAAAATATTTTTTTTTAAAACATAAAAATAACCCCAGACCCTGGCTGCGTGTTAGTGAAACAGGTGGAAGGTATGTTGTAAAGGTGATAGTTTAACTCTGTGGCACTTCTGTGATGGGATATTAGACCTCTGTCCTGACCAGCCTCACACCAGATTATTTTGTAGTCCATAGGGATCATTCTTGCTTCCAGACATTGGTGCCAAGGGGTACAAGGAGATGCTGCTTGGAAAGAATGAGGCACCTCTGCTGGGTACCTCTAGATGGAGAATCATAGAATCACATAGGAAGAGACCTTTAGGATCATCAAGTCCAACCGTCAACCCAGCACTGACAGGTCACCACAAACTATGTCCCTGAGGACCACATCTATCCGTCTTCTAAATCCCTCCAGGGATGGGGACTCAACCACTTCCCTAGGTAGCCTGGCCCAGGGCTTGTCAACCCTTTCAGGAAATAAATGTTTCCTAATAACCAACCTAAACCTCCGCTGGCACAACTTGAGGCCATTTTGTCTTGTTATATCATTTCTTACTTGGTAAAAAGACCAACTCCCACTGGGCTACAACCTCTTTTCAGGGAGTTGTAGAGAGTGAAAAGGTCTCCCCTGAGCCTCCTTTTCTCCAGGCTAAGCAACCCCAGTTCCCTCGGCTGCTCCTCAGAAGACTTGTGCTTTGGACTCCTCACCAGCTTCATTGTTCTCTGGGCAACTCCTGCCCTTGCTCACCAGGTAAGATGAGCAGGGCTATGCAGTGCCCACCCAACCTTTCCACTGCTCAGCCTTTCCCACTGCTGCAAGCCCACAGGCATAAGCATCACCGCTTTTCAGCCGCTCCTCTGTGGACGACCTCTTTGCACGGTGCCATGAGAAGCAAAAGTGAGCAGGGTCTTTAGTTATGGTTCTCTTTATTCCAGCTAATTCAGTTTGAGGTCTTTGGAGATTCACAATTTTCTATTGGCATTTTATTTAGGCTGTGTTTGGATCAACATAGTTTTCTACACAGAGAGCTACAGATGAGCCAAGACAGCTTCTTGCTCAGGATGCATGGGCTCCAAGAGGACCAAGCTGTGACAGCACACAAAGAGATGGCTTTACAGGCAGACACTTGCTTACTGGTGATTTTGATGTGGCACCAACAGCCAACAGCTACTGGTGGGACTGCTGGACCAGCTCAGAGACCTCCTGTTGCGCCCATGGCTACCCAGGACCCCCATGGGAAAACTGAAGGGTGGAGGGACAGTAAAAGAGGCAGAAAACCCAAATGGCACAGCATGTCCTAGTGCTTCTTCAACTGGGAAGTGCTGGACCCAGTCACCAGCCGCTCTCAGACAGGTAACCACCACAGCTGTGCTGTAGGCACCGCTTTGCCCCCTCAGTGCTGTGGAGGCGAGGGGGGAGAGGCAGGCCGCATTCCCCACCCAGTGCCATATCAAAGAGCTCGTGGAGGGAGAAGAAAAGGAGAAGGATTCAGACATCACTGCCAGAGTTTTCCTTTTGAGACCAGGATGGAGGGAGAGTGAGTGGGTGGCAGGCTGGGGCATGTATAACTTGTGAACATCCTGCGATCCCCGGGGCCCTGGCAGCAACAGGCTGCCAAGGAGAGAGGCAGGTGTTCTTATAAATGCTTTATAATGTATAAATCCACTGGAAATTGCTGTGGTTCCTTTGTTCCCCTCATCCCCAAAGCCATGAGGTCATCTCCTTCAGCAAAAGCCACCGTCAGACATGGGGGAGAGGAACAATCCCGCAGGTTTACATTATAAAGAGCCCTCGTTCACAACAAGCAGCTCTTGGTATCCACCCAGCTACAGCTACAAGAGTGGGAAGGTGACACAGATGATTGTTGCAAACGTATGTGGAGATGCAAAGGCCCTCTTTGTGTGAGTGGGTTCAATGCCATAGCTGATGGGGGTGCTTGTCCTCGAGAATTCAGCTGCCCTGTGCCCAAAGGAACCTGCCCTTCCCTCAGAAGGTGGAGTGGAGGCAGGCAGGTGGCAAGCAGGGCTGGAAGGGACATGGCAGAAGGGGGATCAGTCAGACCCTGGAGATGCTCAGACTATCCTTATGGTGCCCTGGGTGGCCTCCTGAGGGCTCAGACCAATGTCCCTAGACAGGAAGCCTACCCCATGCTGGGGTCTGCAGTCAGCCCCCACACTTCCCAGGGCTTCATCCCTGTGCCGAACGAGCTGAATTCTCCTGTACTCCTCCCAAGGAAAGAGCCGCAGCTGAAAGCACTGGGAAGGAAGGAGGTGAGTAGGGTGAGGAAGGCAAAAGCAGCGAGTCAGGAAGAGTGCAAGTGGGTGAGAGCAAGGGGAAGGAGTTGCTGCTCAGCCTGGGGCGAGATGGGAGGAATGGATTACGGGCTGTAATCCATTGAGAGATGTCAGGGCTCAGACCCAGCCACCCTGAGAGCCTCGCACGGTACCTGAGCTGCGGGCAAGGACACGGCTCCAGTCTCCATGGCTGCCGGGCCCTCCCCTCTCACCAGCCCTAATGCCACCACCGTCAGTGTCAAAGGCAGAAAGAGAGAACAACAGCATGATAAAGCAACATGAGCCTTTCATCTCCTCTCCCTCCTCAGGCACTGGTGGGGCACCACGTCCCTGGGGACCAGGGGGTGCCCCTTGCCTCCGAGCATCTCATTGGCATCTATTCACTGGGTACCGCCACGTCCCTCCCTGAGAGCGGGTCTCTGTGAGCTCCGGGATGCATAGCAGGTGTGTAACTCCAACTCTGTGATCCTTAGGTCTTTTTCATTCTTTAACAGCCCCTTCTGTCCTCTTTCAAAGTCCACTTTCACCACCAACTTCTTCCTAGCATCTGCAGTTTGCCTTGCCTTGCCCCCTGCCTCCTTGCTCAACAGCATTTGACAAACAAGGAGAAATACATCTCTGGAACAACCACACACCACTGCCAGGAGCCATCCCAGAAGCAGAGCAGAAGGGTGAAGAGAAATTAAAAAAAAATAAAATCAGAGTCTAGTAGCCATAACAAATAGTTGCATCCTCCTCGCACCTTGGCCAAGGGAAGGCAAAGAGCTGACAAGGACAACAGCCACTTACGCCAAGGCAAAAGCCACTAGTGCTCCCACCACCACAATAAAATCCAGGATGTTCCAGAGGTCTCGGAAGTAGGAGCCATCCTGCAGGATCAAGCCCTGATCAATCATCTGCAGAGGGAAAAACAGTGAGAAAAACAGGCAGAGAATGAGCAGCTCAGCCAGCAAGTGGAAGCAGCCACAGGCAGGATGTGCTGGGAACAGGGACATTGCTGGGGAACAGCAGACCTGTCCCTGTCCTCCAGGTATATACCAACAAGCATCATATTTTGGGACCCTGGAGGCCAATAAATGCTGTGCTAAGCATTCCCAACTCCCACCACTAAGAACCAGCCTTTAAAGTCTCCACTATCCAAATTTAGGGCCAGAACCAAAGACCTGAACTATTTCCCACACAGATGCAGGACACAGCATCCTCAGTGCAGCCAGCCCACAAGGCCTCTTACCTTGATAACCATCTCGAAGGTGAAAACACCAGTGAAAACGTAGTCAAAATACCTCAGGACCTGCAGAGAGAGGGCACAGGTGCTCTGCATCTACAGCCAAGCAAATGGGCTCACTGGTGCCCACCCAGACCCTGTTACTAACCCACACCAGACCTGGCTCAGCTCAGGTATGGACAGGGGGTAGGTTTGCTTGCCCCAAACCAAGCCCGTTCCCTAAGAGTTCTGGATGCCATAAACCCAGCCTGCATAGGCAGGAGAGAAACATTTCCCATGCATGTCATAAGCAGCTCTGAAATCATGCTGCGAGTTGGAGGCATGCTCCCCGATACCAGTCCCTGCACACACCAGCATCTCCCCCGTTTAAGCTACTTTGCAGTCAACAAGGCACTGTGGTCTGCTTCCCAGGCTCTGCACTCCATGAATGGGAAGCTGAGGGGGATTTCCAGGGTTTATCAAGGAAGGTGATGGGGAAGAAGGCAGAGCCCACATCACAGCGCAAGCCCCGCCACCAGATGTGCTGATCCACGTCCTACATACGCCGCACCACAGAAGCTAAAATCCTACAGGACCTCTGCCCGCAGGGTGGGGGGAGCAGGGGGGGTTGGCAATCACTTTGTTGCGGTCGGAGTTGGTGAGGACGGGATCCTCGGCCGCGAGGGCGATGCTGCTGGCGGCGATCACCAGGAGGATGCACATCTCGAAGTAGCGCAGGTTCACGATGTAGTGGCAAGCCCTCCGCACGCTGTGGGGAGACAGCCCACACCCCAACCTGTGAGCCCCTGGCACGGCCCACGTTCAGAACCCACCCCGCACCACTGGCTTCTGGGGCAGAAAGATGGGCAGCAAATTCTGAGAAGTAAATCAAGGGAGCCGAAGGTTGGTTTGGACTTGCTGACCCCTTTGCCTAGCTGTCCTAGCCCCACAGACACCCTGCAGCCAGCCAAGGAGAGCTCCTGAGAAATCGGGGGGCTTATTCCTCCAGGCTGCTGGAACTGTGCAAGAGCAATGGTGGAGCAGAAAACTGCATAAAAATGTAGCAAACATTGAATAAATATCAGAGCTAGCAATCAGCAGTCAGGAGAGAAATCCATGAGCATGGCTGGCACAGACGGAGAGTGCTGCTGGGCCTGGGGGCCACCACAGCTGGTTATCCAGGCTGTCTGGGTGATATTCAGGGCTCTTTCCCATAGGGATCCCCTATTTTCACTGATATCTAGGTCCTTCCCCGTTGCAGCCCTCCCCAGCCTCAGGCTCCTACAGTCCAAAAAATGTCTCACGGGTTGGTGGTGCTGAAGATGAACATGGAGCTGTGTGGCACCATCGCTTTGCCCGTCTCGCTTTTCTCCTTCTTCCGCTTCTTCTTCTCCATCTCCTCTTCATCCTCTTTGGTCTCAGCCTCCTTCAAAGGGCTAGCTTCTCCATCTGTCTTGTTGCTAACTGCAGGAAAGCGAAAGCCTTTGCCTGGTCTCACACCCAGGCAGCAACCACGGGTGTCCTTGCTTCCCAGGCACGTGCAACCCTCCCCGGTTTCTGCTTTGCATCCCCATGCCATTACGGGGAGAGGGAACAGAAGGGAAGAAAAGACACGAGCTAGCAGGATGAAGCAGACAAAAAGAGTTTTAACAAGGCCAGCTTTTGCGGTGCTGTTTAATTAATGACACCATTTAAAGCAGCTCACCTTGACAGCAGGGGTGCTGTTAAGGGGCTTGAGTGGCAGCAAGCCGGGCAGAGGCTGAGGATGTTTTAGGAAAAACAGTGGATGTGTTTTGTCCATGCAAGGGAGGAAGAGGAAAGGCGGGATCAGACAAAGGGGCAGGTGGGAGGGAGGTGTGAAAGGGATAAGCCCCACAAGGAATGATAGCACATCAGCATTGCGTTTGGGCTGCCCTGAAAAACTGGGGTGCTGGAGGGAGGTGCTGCGAAGAGCAGCAAGGACAGCCCCCCGAGTTGATGGATGTGGGCAGGAAAAGCTGGGCAAGAAGCTTCCCATCTCTGCAGGGTCCCTGAGGGCTGGGAGAGGGGCTCAGGAAAGAGAGACAGGTCCTCACTCTGTACCACAGCGGAGTCGTGGACATCGATCATGATGGTGGTGCTCTCCGTGGCCTTCTCAGTGTTGGGGGTGACAGAGGAGAGCTCGGGCTCGCTCTGGCTGACGGTGTGGCTGGCCTCCAGCAGCGCTTGCTCGCTGGTGTCTGGGCTGCTGCAGTCCTGCTCTACCAGGCTGCCTGTCTTCCCCCGGGGGGGCTCAGGTACTGCTTGCAGGGGGCTCCCCTCCTTGGTGGTGCCAACCAGCTCAGTATCACCAGCTGGAACCCCATTCGTCCTGCAGGAGGGATGTGGGAGAAAAAGAAATGCCAGAATATTAGGGGAAAGGACAAGGAGCTGTGGGAACTGCAGGATGCCCTGCCTGGGTACCAACCTGACAGGTTCCCCACTCGCCACTGGCACCTCCGCTGCGGCCGTGTCCCCACGCCGGTCCCCATCCTGTGTCCCCTCTGTGGGGCTGGTCTCCTCCAGACCCGTCTCCTGGCTGGCTGAGCGGCTCCCCAGTGCACTGGCTGGCTCCTTCCCCTCCATCCGGGCTCTGCGGTGCCGGCTGCGCCTCTGACTCTGCCTCATCCTGGCCCTATCCTCGAGGCCTCCTCCTGCCCCATCCCGGCCGTGTCCCCACGCCGGTCCCCATCCTGTGTCCCCTCTGTGGGGCTGGTCTCCTCCAGACCCGTCTCCTGGCTGGCTGAGCGGCTCCCCAGTGCACTGGCTGGCTCCTTCCCCTCCATCCGGGCTCTGCGGTGCCGGCTGCGCCTCTGACTCTGCCTCATCCTGGCCCTATCCTCGAGGCCTCCTCCTGCCCCATCCTGCTCACCCGGCTCACAGTTCCCATGGCACGATTTCTGGTGCCAGGACTCCTTGTCTCGCTTGACCCGGGGTGATGGGCTCCTCCTGTCCTCTCCACCACCAGGGTTGGCTCCTGGGACTGGCTGCTCGGGTCCCTCGGCCGGCAGCCGCTCGCCCTTGCCACCCTGCTCCTCAGCACATTTCTCAAGGGTGACACCGTCCCCCGGTTTCTTCCTGCGGAAGATGCTGGCGTGGGGGTTGATGAGGGGCGGCTCGTCCTTGTTGATGCCCTCCTGGCTGGACATCTGCATGTGCCGGCGCAGCTGGCTGGTGCGCTGCTCCCACACCGACATGTGGTGCCGCCGGCGACGCTCCCGCCTGCAACGGGGGACAGTGAGAGGTCGGCGTCCCAGCTGCCCCTTCCAGTGAAGCACCCACCCTGGATTTAATTTGGGAAGCCCAGGGAGAAGGAAATGCCATCCCCGGGGCTATGGGCTGGGGTCCTGCTTCATCCACAGCCCTTCAGCATCCCTCTGGTGCTGGCAGAGGCTGGAAATGGGGCTGAGACGGTGCTTCTGCCCCTTCAGGAGGCATCAGGCTCACGGAGGACCAGTGCCAGTAGCCTCACAGATGCCCTGAGGCTTTCAGGCAGCCTGTCCAGCTCACTGGGGGAAGCAAGGAGCCCAGCTTGCCCTACCCCAGTCAGGTGGTGACTACCTTCCTCTTGCATGACGGCCTGGGGACACCTTCTTAAATATGGGCAATGCCCTCTCACTGCAGCTGGAGATCCTTCCTTGCACTAGGGGTGTCTTTGTATCACCAGCTCCACAGAGTCGGGCTCCTGTTTGGAGCAGTGCTGCCCTCATGGTACAAATAACAGCTCGGGGGACTCTGACACAAGAGCCAGCTTGGTGGCAAGGGTGTCAGTCCTGATAGGATGGAGACAGTGAGAATGAGCAGGAAAAGATACCAGGTCTAAGACCTGCCTTTCTCAATGAGAGGTGGCCCTCCAAGACATGTGGCCCATGGAGGGGCACAAAAATGCTCAGAGGGCTGCAACACCTCTCCAGTGAAGACAGGCTGAAAGAGTTTGGATTGTTCAGCCTGGAGAAGGGGAGTCTCCAGGAAGACTTTATTGTGGCCTTTTGGTACTTAGAGGGGACTTTTAAGAAAGATGAGGACAATCATTTTAGCAAGGCCTGTTGTGACAGGACAAGGTGTTTAAACAAAAAGAGGGGTGATTTAGACTAGATAAAAGGAAGAAACTTTTTACACTGAGGTTGATGAAACATTGGCCCAGGTTGCCCAGAGAGATGGTATGAAGCCTTATCCCTGGAAACCTTCCAAGTCGTGTTGGATGGGGCTCTGAGCAACCTGCTCTAGTTGAAGATAGCCCTGCTCACTGCAGAGACATCTGGTCTAGGCAGATGAGACATCTAGGTCGGACTAGATGACCTTTAAAGGTCCTTTCCAACTCAAATTATTCTATGATTCTGTGATTTGCAATGGAGAACGTCGTGGGGTGCAGGAGGTCCTCTCCCTCCCTGTGCTCAGCTATGCTTGGCCAAGACAGCCCCTGACCCAGCACATCCCAGGTAGAAAGCCTGTGCGGAGGCCTGGGGAGCCGGGGTTTCTGCTGTCCGCAGGGGAAGGAGCCGTACTGCGCTCCTCTATGTCCCTCTAGGTTTGCTCTAGGGAGGGTTGGGCTACGCCACAAAACCTTTGCAGCGCCATAAAAAAAAAGAGAAGACAGACGCGCCCGTCCCAACAGACCTCGGCACACGGAAACACCCACGAGCACACACGTGTACCCCAGGGAGCGACAGGCCCGGACGCGCCCGGCACGGGACGCACAGGACCAGGCACGCACACACACAGGGGAGCACACG
>NW_008587542.1:0-11491 GCF_000691845.1 Merops nubicus
TGAAAGCAGAAGCAAAGCTTGTTCCATTTGGGCTTTTATAATCTGACAAATTATTAGATTCAGTGAAGTATTTTTAGCTCTGCTGGATGTGCACCAAAGCACCTTTGAAGGCAACAGTGCTCCCCACCATCTGCCAAGACCCCCAGACTTGGGGAGCACAGGCTCTGTTTTGCTGATACTAAGTGTGTCCCATCAAGCAGTTCTGGATCCTGTGATGCCCTGGCTGTGCTTGAGGCCACAAGGGAAGACCCTGACATCCAGCTTACACACCACAGAAACTTGGAAAAAACAGTATTTCTATGTTTTTAAAACCCAAGCCTCTGGAGATGGTTGTCAGTGGCCCCAGCTTGCTGGTTCTCAGCCACTGGTATGTTTACATCTGAATAAAACCACACTGTGGTCAAGAAACAGGCCTGTTGCCTGAATGGAGTGGAAACATGTGTGGACTCCTCTAGTCCAGAATGATTTCCTCCTCTCTATGTACCTGCTGATCACAAGAGCTTTGGCTTTAGCTACAGAAGCTCCCTGAGAATTTGGGAGGGAAGTTCAAACAACACAACCTGCCCACAGCTTTCAGCTGGCTCAGGGTTAACCAGGCCCCAGAGAAACATTTGAGACAGGACAGGCTGAGAATTCACTATTTGTTTTTTCTGTTGTTAAAAAAAAAAACCCTGTTTAACTTTGTGTAGAGGGGAAGGAGTGAACCAGTCCCATCCTGAAGTGAGAGCCACCTCCCAGCACACAGGGCACAGCCACTCACAGCTCCTTCAGGGCCTTTTTGGAGTGACCAAGGGGTTTTCTTTTTGTTTCTTTGGGTTTTAATTTGCATCTTAGGATTTTCAAACTTGTTAACAAAAAAATTTCAAAGTACTTGCAAATGCAATGGAGGAAAAGAGTAAATGACATTTCTTGGAAGACTCAAGGGCATCAAAATGAGGGGAAGAACAAAAGGGAAATTTCTGATGGAAGGAAAAGTCAATCTAGAGATGTCTGTGCTCTGCTGAGGACACTGTCCTACTGCTGGCAAACCAAGGCAGCTTAGACTCCCACAGTCCACCCTCCCCATCAGGCCTGTGGTCAAAGATTCATTGATCCCTCCCATTGCACAATGAAATGATAACTTAATAAATACTGATAATAACTTGTCAGACTATAAAACAGCAGATGGAACAAGCTTTGCTTCTGCTTTCATTGTTCCTTTTCAGCTTTTTGTTGTTCAGTCTGATGCCTCCTCTTTAGCAGTCACTGGGGATTCATGTTTATGAAGAGTTCTGAGAATGTCTGACAGAAGACCTACACACTCCAGATCACACTTATTGCAAGTTGTGTCAGTAAGATGCCAAAACATTTGATCTTGAATTTCGTTAGCCTTACCCAGGCGTGTGATACCAACTGGTCTTGACATTTCCAACACTTGGGTTTGATTCTCTCACATTTGCCTGTCTTAGAGGTTTTTTTTGGCCATCAGAGAAAAAGGTGAACACCAGAATGGAAAGAATAAAGGAGGGAAGAAAAGTAGGATCTAAAACAAGTTCCAGGAAAGCTCAAGAAGAAGTCTGGGGTTTGAGAAGGGTTCTTTGTAGCAGCTCATGTAACAGTGCACCCCAACAGCCTTCTGCAATTCCAAAAGGAAGGAGAACCAGATCACCTACGAGCTGAATCCAAGCAAGAGCACATTTCAGTTACCAAGCATGAGGCAGGTTCAAGCACAAACCTTCACCCAACTACTTTACATATTTTCAAGACAGCTTCAAGGGCCAAGATGGAGAACTGCCAGGTCAGCCCCAGGCAGCTGGCAGCTCGACAGAGCTGCAAACCCTACAACTGCAGATTCCTCCTCCTCCTCCTCAGAATCAAAGTGGAGATCTCCACCACCCCAGAATAGTCTTCTGCTGGTGAATGAGAAGGAAAGCAGAGAGCTGCCAAGTCTTAGATAACAGGGAAGGTGGTGATGTATTGCCTTAAAATAGCTACCACCTCCATTTTGCACGCTGCAGAACAAGCTTTTAGCCTGTTCCCAGCCCAAACCATCACAGAGAGAGTGAAACCTGAAAACCCCTTGCTAATGAGATGTGAAATTTGATTAAAAGGGCCTTGCTAGAGGGTAGAGAAGGGCAGATATCTGCCAGCAACAGTTCCCTGGTTAGCCTTGGTGAGTGCATCAAGACCTGAACAAATGGTGTTTGCTGTGCCCTGACCCTCACCAGTCTGCACAGCAAAAGGGAAGGTGCCCCCTGCCCCATGCTGCCAGTTTCCTTCTCCTCCTGGGAAGCAGGACAGGGGTGTCATTACACACAACTTGCTCCTCATTTCATCATGGGGTCCCCCAGGAGACTCTGCTCTCTGGGGATCTGGAAGATGAAGAGGCTGACAGCAATGCAGCTCCTTGGGTTATCACACAAGAAAGTACAAACCTGTAAATTAGTGAAATGTTCTTCTAGAAGGAAATATATGGACGTGCACACACACATAAAAGGCTCTGAGGTTCCAGCCTGTCTACAATCCTTTAGTAGCAGAACCTCATGCTCCAGTCGTGGAGCACCCTCAAAGAATCACCCTCTTTAATTCCCCTAAACCTGCCTCACAGAGTCAACCATTTGATTTTCAATTCTTACTTTAACTAAAAACATTCTTCAGAACTCCAGAGGAATTTCAAATTTACCCTGATGACCAGACTTACAGGTATCATCTGCTCCCCTCTGAGCTGGGGAGGAGGAACTGCTCTTGTGTCAGTCAGGCTTAAGTGACCACCTCACTCTACCAGAGAAATAAAAGGACACACTCAGGTAAGTTTGTCCCTGTGAAGACCAGGAATGTTTCTTCATGAAGATCCATTTAGGTGAGATGATGACAATTAATGTCACCTACAAAAGGTAAAACAAGAAGTTAGCCAACAAGCCTACACCTGACAGTGGAGAGTTCAGCAGAAAACCCTCCCTGGGAAGTACAGCAGGCTGTAACTTGGATTTTCAGACTTTTAGGGTAAGAATGAGTAATGGATATTTCTGGTTTTGCTTTGAATATTAATTTATTAATACAAGCAGATCATAGAATTATTTAGGTTGGAAGAGACCTTTCAGATCATCAAGTCCAACTGTTCTCCAGCACTGCCAGGTCCCCACTGCCCCGTGTCCCTCACCCCACATCTCCACAGCTTGGGAACCCCTCCAGGGGTGGGGACTCCACCACTGCCCTGGGCAGCCTGGCACAGCCCTGGGCAACCCTCCAGGGCAAGAAATTGTTCCTCAGGGGCAACCTCAACCTTCCCTGGGGCAACTTGAGCCCATAAAACATGTGCCACATCCTGTCTATAGGTGACATTAGAAACAACATCTACACAAATCACTCTCAAGGTTGAAGGCAGAACAAGTTCAACCAACCTGCAGCAGCTACTCTGTGGTGACTGTGCCCCCTGAGCCTCAAGGCCTGACCTCTGCAGAGCCAAGTCAGAGCAAAACACACCCACATGGTAATTGCTGTCACTGATGCTGGGCAAGCTGTGCACCCCGTGGCTTATTCCAGCTTTTAAAGAAGTTCCCTGAACACAAAAGATGGTCAAATTTTACCAAGGTGTGGGAGGAGAAAATGAGAACAACTGAATTAATTTCTTCTGCAGTAGTTGCACAAGCTCTCCTGGATTCTGGGTGTGCAGAAGAGGAGCAGAGTGTGTAACCCTCCTCCCTCTGCAGAGCTCGGGATGCAGGGTCCACCCTCACCTGCTTGAACAGCCCAGTCTATTTATTCACCCTGGTAGGGCTGAAGGACACAGAACATTCCCTTTTTCCTCTACCACCTCCTCACTTTTCCTCCCACTTCTTGAGGGACAGGAACCAACCTTCTCAGCAACACCAAGGATATTACAGCTCCTTCCCTGATGATGAAAGCCAGAATGAAACCACTGGATCACTTGTCTATCTTCTCTCCTCATTAGAAAGTCCTGTAATTCCTACTACTTAATTGGTCCCTGCTCATTACAGATCCTAATCTGCATTACTACACAAATGGTGCCAAGAGCCTTTGGCCAATCCTGTTGGGCAGAAACATTCCCTAGATGAGCTTCTACCTGAAGCTGGGCCTTCATTTTTTTCCCCACCAGCTTCTTTCCCCAAATTTCAGCACATTTCTCCCTCATTTTTGCAGTGAGGTGGCCGAGATGAATCAGCAAAGGTCTGTCCTAAGAAAACAGAATGCTGCAGAAGAGCACAAATTAAATTCCAGCAGGAAGTTAGTGCCAAAGACCATTACTCAGAGTCCTCATGATAGGACTGCAAGAAAAAAATGCAGATTTGACCCTTGGTGGCCATCAGCAACGTCCTCCCTGCAGCCAAGAGAAAGCTTCCACAGGAGGTGGTCACCCAACAGCTCCAACTTGAGCTCTGGCAAGAAAATACCTAAATTGTAGCCAAGGAACCTGGAATGCAACAGACTTGGTTTTGCTGTAAGTGGCTACACTAAGTTTTCTCTCTCATTTTAAAGGACAGAATAACATGTTCCTATATTCTGCTTGGAGCAGGGTCCTCCACAGCAGGTGGCTCAGGGCTGGGTCCAGGTGGCTTCTGAGTATCTCCACAGATGGAGCCTCCACCACATCTCTGGGATCCCTGCTCCAACTATTAACAACCTTAAAGTAAAGAAGTATTTACTGATGCACAGGCAGAATCTCCTGTTTCAGCTTGTGCCCACTGCCTCACGTCCTGTCCCTGGCAGCCTGGCTCTGTTCTCCTCACCCAGTGCTCCAGGCGTGGCCTCACCAGAAGGGAAGGATCACCCCAAGGTAGCTCAGGACACTGTGGGCCACCTCTGCCATAAGGACACGTAGGTGGCTCCTGTTCAGTCTGGTGGCCACCAGGACCTGTTCTGCAAAGCTGTTTTCCTCAGAGCTGACCCTCAGTCTGTGCAGGTGCCTGGGGTCAGTCTTCCCTTGACATTGTGATGAACTTCATGAGGCTCCTCTCCACCCACACAGCCACCTGGTGTATCAGCCAGTCTTTCCAGTCCCTGTGTGAGGTCTGTACCACCTGCAGATGTGCTGGGGGTGCAGTCCACCCCACTATCCACATAAGCCAGGAAGAAGTCAGACCTCAGGCTCAATCTAAGAGGAAGACTTGAAGACCTCAACCCAACACTCAACTTCCAGTATTTCAGAGTGTCCTGTGCATGGATGTCCTGTCACAGTGCAGTCTTACCACACTGAGATGTTCAAACATAGAAGGGCTGCATGCTGGAATAGTCTTGACCTAGTTAGTAAAGCCACTTCTCAAGCCAGGATTAACAGCTAGTTAACAGCAGTCGATACAGAGCCAGGCTCAAACTAAGAGGAAGACTTGAAGACTTCAACCCAACACTCAACTTCCAGTAAGTATTTCAGAGTGTCCTGTGCATGGATGTCCTGTCACAGTGCAGTCTTACCACACTGAGATGTTCAAGCATAGAAGGGCTGCATGCTGGAATAGTCTTGACCTAGTTAGTAAAGCCACTTCTCAAGCCAGGATTAACAGCTAGTTAACAGCAGTCGATACAGAGCAGCTCAGAACAGGAGCAAAAACATCCCCAGAAGCTGTTTCTAAAGGACTTTAGCCACACTTCAATTTTCTGGCCAAGGTGCACTTGCTCCAAAGGGTGTCACAGTATTTCTAAAGCCCTGTCTCTCCCAGTTTCAGTAACCCAAACTCATTCACTTCATGCCTGATGGTGCCTTGGACAAGTTTCTGCAGTCTAAAGGCAACCAGTAACTGCAGGATCTCCAACACCAGCTCTGGGACATGGTTTAGTGGTCGTGGGAGTGTTGGGTTGATGGTTGGACTTGGTGATCTGAAAGGTCTTTGCCAACCTTAATGATTCTATGACCAGCACTGAGTAACACAGACCCTCCCACAACCACAACATTACCAGTCACTAATCTGCCCAAGACAACCTGGTTTGAAGCTTCAAGGACTTAGTGTGATGTTGTGGTGAGCAGAGCCCACCCTAGGCAGGGATCGGCGTGCGGAAGATCTCGCGATGTAACGGAAAGCTCAGACTGCCCACGAGGGGCCTTGTGGGTGTGGCTTGTGCTATATAAGCAATTGCAGCTGCGCAATAAACGCCATTTGCAACATCCTTCATATTGAAGCCTGTGTCTGTGATGGTACCCAACGGCAGAGGTTGGGTGGCAGAGATCCCGGGGATCGGGTGTCGGTAACGACAGTGTGAGGCACTTTAAAGCACACTGCTCTGAACACACAGTCTCACACAGGACAGACATGTTGTGACCTAGTGGGCATGAGGCTCCCAAAAAGAATGAGGAGAGCTGCTACCAATCCCAGATCAGATTTCCTCCTGTCTGGGCAATTCTAAATTTAGGACAGGGAGGAAGCCTTCAGTTTTTATTTCCATCCCTCCCAAACTGCAATATTTATACAGAGAAACGTTTCAGACTGAGGCAGTTGTGCTGCATTAAAAAAAGCCCCTGCAGGGTGACAGGGCTGCAGCCCAGCCCCACCAGCAGCACGCCTGAAGCCATCAGCAAGCAGGAGCAGGGTGACAGGGCCACCCAGGGCTCACAGAGGAACTCTGCTTGGGCTAGTGCAGGCCTGACCTGTGAGAGCAGCACCCACCAGCTGCCCAGGGAGCTGCTGGAGTCCCCAGCTCTGCAGGAGTTCAGAAAACATGTGGCCATGGCACTCAGGGACATGGTTTAGTGGTGATGGGAGTGCTGGGTTGATGGTTGGACTCAACCTTACAGTTCTGTACCAATCATAATAGTTCTATGATTCTACTTGCAACAAAGATAAACAGAAGAGAGAACCCACTTGCTTGGCCCTCACAGAAGCTTCATGTTTCTATAGAAGAATGAGAGCTGAAAACCAAACTATGAGCACTGACAGTTACAGAATTGATACAAGCAGCAAAAGATCAGGAGGGCAATGGCTCAACTGCTGCTCACAGCCCTGAGGAGAGGTCTCCTGAGTTTTCATCATGTGAAAAGAATCACTCTGATACATCTTTTAAGTGCAGATGTGAAAGAAGTGTCTGCCTGATCCTCTCAGGAAGAGTTACATCTCTGTCTGTATCAGCACAGGTGGAGCTTTGCTAAAAGCAGAGGGGTTGAGCATCACATAGGGGTTATTTTGACCAAGAGAGAGGAGATACTGAGAATTAGAATCTGTACAGGCACATGGAAGTCTGTGTACAAACCTAAGCACAGGAGTTCTCAACTCCAGTAGTGATAACATCTCATTGGGAATGACTAAGAGGCCCATGTAACATTTCTGAGAGGGAAATGACATCCAGTTGCAGCTCAGATCCAAATTAAGAGTCCAGAAGTAAAGAATTTACAAGAACACAGGCCACGGGCTTGCCAAGGCTAGGGCTCAGAGAGAACAGCACAAGCTAAAGGGAGAACAGAACGGGGAAGGATGGAGAGAAAGATCAACTTTTGTTCTACCATTTTTAATTCATAGTTTTGGAGTCCACCAGCAGGTGTTTGGGGATTACTTTTATTGTATTTACTGCTCTTCTTCAATTGTTTTTCACTGTTTCCTTATTAAAGCACATGAAGGCACTTCCTCTCAACCTTCTGTCCCACATAAGAGATGACAAAAATCTATTCAGTTTTTTTTTATAAAAGAGCTTCTTGGCTAGGCCACAAGACAGGGATCAGAACCCCCCACAAGGCAGCAGCACCTTGTGACACCGGGGACTTGGTGCGACTCACCAGCAGGCCAGGATGCAGAGCCCCGTGAAGAGGATGATGGGGATGGGGTAGGAAGCACAGAGCAGCCCGTGGTTGTAGAACGCCCGCGATATCCTCTCGCGCAGCCTTTCAGTCAGGGTCATCCTCGACTGCTGTCACCTGGTGGCCATCCCGGGGCAGGGCAGGGGCTCGGGCAGCTCCAGCATCTGCAGCGCTTCAGCAGAGGCACCGGCGCCGGAGGGAAACTGCAGAGGAAGGGAGGCAGTGAGAGAAAGAAACAAACAGGAGGAAAATGAACACAAACAAGTTCTCTCAGACGGCCTTCCAGCATTGTACCTCCTCAGCAGAGGCACCACACGCCCAGCCTAGAGGAAATGTGATCAATTATTGGGTTTTGCCCCAAGGGGAGGAGGGCAGAGAACCAGCATGGGGCAAGGGGAGGGCAGAGAACCAGCATGGGGCAAGGGGAGGGCAGAGAACCACCGGGAGCTGCTGCTCGGGGGGAACGCGTGGGGAGCCAGGACCCCAACTGTCTGGAGGAAGGGAGAAAAGGAGCCTGGCAGTGGAAGGGCTCAGCAGGACTCTGAGGAGATGCCCAAATCCCCCACTGGGGAAGAAGGACTGAGGTCTGGCTGTCCATGAGGCAGCCCAAGGGAAGGGCTCTCGGGTGCAGGGTGAAGCGCTTCAGAG
Organism: Merops nubicus; assembly: GCF_000691845.1. NCBI lineage: Eukaryota > Metazoa > Chordata > Aves > Coraciiformes > Meropidae > Merops > Merops nubicus. Next base: position 8,366 of record NW_008587542.1, read on the forward strand.
CTCCAACTGTCATCGAGGCACGGGTGACACGAGGGGCTCTGCAGCTCCACTACAGAAGGTTGGGTTTTGTGGGAAGAGTCAGCAGCCATGGTTCAGAAAAGTACACAAAAAACTAATGCAGGTAAACCTTGTCAGAACTCATCTGGAGGTGACTCAGACGTGCAGCCAGGGCCTTTACCAAGCACAAGGCCAGGCGCAGGCGTCGCGAGCGCTCAGCTGAAACCTGCAACCCCAGACACAAAGCCTGGAAAAATTCCATCCAAAAAGCCACAGGGGAAGGGTCAGGTAACACATTAAAGTGAAGCACCAGGCTAGATTTCTAGGAAAGATGGAGCAGAAGAAGCCCACCCTCTCTCTTTTCATTTCTGTAACTCTCAGGCTAACAGCAAAGCCTGTTTCACCACAGCACTCAGGGAAGGCCTGAACACCAGACTCCTTTTCCTACAGCCCAAAGCTAAGATAAGCCAAGATTTTCACACTTTTATCTGAGAGGAAAGAAATACATTTTTCCTGGCTTCTCCAAGGTAAGACTGGGGCAATAAGAGACCCAGCTCATGTGAACTAAGTCATTTTGCCCACAGGAAAACACCATTAACCATTGCCCCAGGGAACTCCATACAAGACCCAACCTCAGGCTACCCACGACAACCAGCAGCTCACTGGACATCCTCAGCAGCTCACTGGACATCCTCAGCAGCTCACCTCCACCCCCTGAACACAAGGAACACTGGAAGGGAAGGTCTGGTAGGCACATGCAGGCAAGAAACCCATTCCAGGTTTTTATAGGTATCTGCCTTAGCAATTCTGCAAGTTTCCAATATTTAGAAGCTGGGCAGTACCAGAGGTGCTGGTTTCATTTGTATTCACCCCTGAACACCCACTTTCATCTCTAAGGGAGGGAAGACAAGCCCTAAGTACAGCCAGTGTGCTTCAATCTCAGATTAAATTCTATTTAATGCCCCAAAAGGACTATTTTACAATGCTCTACCTTTTCTCCCTCCCAGTAACACAACTAAAAATAATCAGATTTTTAGCAACAGAAGCCCCAGTAGATCAGTTTAATGACCACATGGAAAACCTGGATGAATCCTGTTGCTCATACCTTTCAGCCAAGCCCTCCATCCTTCCCTAAGAACCAACATCCCCTTCTTAGTCACAGGTCACCTCAGTTTGCAGAACAGGAAGGTTCTGTCTTACAGTCACACAGAGAACCCAGAAGATGGTTCCTCACACAGGACAGATGTATGACAAACAGGAACACAGCTAAAAGGTGTGAAGATTGCATCAGAAAAAGTCAGGTTTGTTTCAGCTTGTTTTGCTCCAGAGGCAAATAAACCTGTTTAAATCAACTCCAAGGCAAATGTAAAAAAAAGAGAATGAAAAATTTGGTTTTCCAAGTGCACTGAGATCACCAGAACTGTGGATTTTCTCTTCTGTCTCAGGAGTGAGGAGAAAAATAAAGAGATGATAATTTAAGATTTCCATGACAAAAGCCTCTTCCAGAGGTGTTCATAAAGTGGGAAATAATGCAGCAAATCCCTGTGGACACAGGTCTGCAGCTCAGAACACACCACTGAAAATAATGATTAAAAAATATCTTTTGAATATATGGGGCAGTAACTGAACTGAAAATCCACAGTCTGTGCCAGCAGAACTGGAAAGGAAGTTGTGAACAAGTACATTGGAACTGAAAAATCCAGGGCTACCCCTCAGCAATGAGTTCTCTTGGTGTGAGTCTGGGGCTAGAACGTGTTACGTTGGGCTCACACAGAGATCCAAGCCCTAATCCACGGGCAGAGGACAAAATGTAAACCCTGAATAATCCTCAAACACAAATCTGGTGCTGAGCACGCCACGAGCCCAGCACCCAGACTCCGTGGCTGTGCTGTGGCAGCAGAAGGGCTGATCCCTTGGGACAGGACAGAGATGAACCCCAGTGCCCAGCCCAAGGGAGCAGAGAGGGCACAGAATCAATATGCTTCATCTCAGCCCTGTTTAATTAAGTAATTAAGTTTATGAACGCTGCAAGTGCAAGAAGTGGAATTGTGAGAAAGGTTTCAAGTTTGAGAAGATGTTGAGCCTTCTGAGCCCCTGAGCACTGGGGGTCCTCTCCAACTAAATATTCTATTCTAACCAGACACAACTGGGGCACAGGCAAAAAAAACCATCTAGACTACTTAAAAATTCCAGTGGCTACAAACACCATACACAAGATAGAGCACAGGAGAAGAGCAATGAAGCTTCTCATCCCTATGTGGCCGTGTCACTACTGCAGTGTTCTGAAGAAGGAAGGTTTAGCCAGGCACTGTGCTGGCCAAGGTTGCCCACTGTCCTCCCACAGCTGCTCTTTGGCCTGGGACAGACCTTGAGAAGATTTCCTCATCACTGGGCAAACACCACCCTGGCTTCAGTCCCAAGGCCCGAGGATGTGGCATTTGATTCTCCACTTTTACCTGAAAAATGTAAACAAACCACCCCTCTGGATGCAGGCAGGGCCCCAGAGCAACAGCTCCTCCCTGCAGCCAGCCAGTGGAGCAGGTCTGACCTTGCTGTGGGGCTGGGGTCAGGGTTGGGCCACCCCTTCCCATCCCTGCTCTGGAGTGCCTCAGGACGACACACAGACCCCACCTCCCTGGCCAAAATACATCCTGATGGGCTCTGAAATCCCCCTCACCTTCTAACAGGCCTGAAAGACCCTCCAGTTCCCACCCACCCTGGTTATTAGCATTGCACTGGGAACCATTCCTACTAACTGCAAAGAGCAGAACTTGGTGTTGCCTTGCCTCTCCTGATGTGAAACATCAGCACTTGGTAAGAACACAAGGCACTCCAAAGCTAATAGTCAGTTTTTTGGGGGTTGTATATTAAATTCTGAAATATTTATTAGCTTTACACTATGACAGCACTCATAAAAGTGCAAAGCAGGAACTGTTCCTACTCAAAGTCCTTTTTGGCTCTCCTGAACTCCCAGCTGGCTGCAGGAGGTTGGGCTCTGCCACTCCCCACCTGCCCAGCAGCAGAACACACCACTCACTTCCTGCTCCCAAAGCTTTTCTGCCATGGAATCAGAGTCAGTAAGGTTGGCAAAGAGCTCTAAGAGCATCAAGTCCAACCACCAACCCAACA
>NW_008587542.1:11671-15716 GCF_000691845.1 Merops nubicus
GTTCCTGGGAAGCAGAGCCCGACCCCACCTCCCTCCAAACTCCTTCCAGGGAGTTGCAGAGAGCAACCATGAGAAGCTTGTGGCAGCCAACTCTGCACCAAGCAACAGAGCTGCACCAAAGCTGACCCCAGACAACTTCACAGCCACAGCAGCACAGGGGAGGTGGGCAGGGCCCTCTGGAGATCCACACTAGGGTGATGTTAGTGCCCCAAGCTCCAGAAGGAGGAGGTGGCTATTTTGTGTTGTGATGGATGCTGCAAGGCTAGACCTTCCTGGAGAACTCCTCCTGTTGCTGTAGTGTGCTGGCTCTGCTGCAAATTCCCACATAAGCAGCCACCAACTAAGGAAGAAATGTAGGATCTCTCCTCAAACTCAGAACTTACTGAATGATACCACTTTTCCCAAGACAAAAACTTTTATCTGGCTTAACAGCAGTTGCATGTTCCAAATTCTTTACATTTCTGCTTGAAAGCATTTTACAGCCTTCACAGAGAGCTTCCCTTCCCCACTGAAGTGCAGGAAAACGCAGCCAGCAGCAGCAGCAGCTCCAACAGGAGCCCACTGTGAGCTCAGAGGCAAAATTACCACCGTGTGAAAACTGTCCCCTTTGTAATAAACAGCAACCTGAGGGGTTTAGAGTCTGTTCAGCCACTCAGCTTTCCATATAACAGTCCTGCATCAGGCCTCAGCATTAGGTGTCATAAAAACAGATGCTTGAGCCAGTGAGGAATGGGGAAAAAAATTATATTAAAATAAAGCAGAACAAAAGCAAACCTGTTCTGTAGTAATTTTTCTTGCACTTCAACCCATAAAATAATTTGCTGCCTCTTGTTGCTCACAGCCAAGTCCTAGACCTAACCTCTTAAAAATATGTTAACCCAGCATTTTCCCCTGAAAACACAGAGGTTGGTAAATCAGGAAGGGACCAAACACAGTCCCTCTGCCCCTCAAACTCCCAACACCAGCTGCAGTGTCCCCCAGGACCCCACATCTCAAGGCCATGGCCCTGTGCTCTGAGGGACCTGGTCTTCACCAGGGGAACACCCCATCTCCTGAGCACCCCCAGACAGGGGATTTCTGCAGCTTCTCTGCCCTGGCCGTGTACCTGGGCAAGGACAGGAGGGATGCAGGGGAAAGCAGAAAGAGTTTACTAAAAATCAGCACTCGTGAAGGTGACTCAGGAGCTCTCTGCTGCTGGCAGCCCAGCAGATGGATTTGCTGGGTCCTCTGGGCACTGAGGGCAAGGTGGGCACAGAGCCCACGGGCAGCAACTCCCCCAGCACTGCCAGGTACCCACCAACCCAACACGGGCTCCCCAGGGGTGGCACAAGCAGAGGAGCACCCTTCTGCCTTCTCAGCACCACAGCACGAGTGGGAACAGCAGGATTGATGCCGCCAGAGACAGAGCTGGTCAGGCTGCTTCAAATTTGTGCTGTCAAGTAAGAAAAATGAACAATTTCTGGGCTCCAGAGAAGATGTTGAGCAACAGAACAGAGGGTCCAGGGAGGACAATGCCTCCTTCACATCCAGGGCCACCTCCCCAGCTCCTGCAGCCTGCGGGGACAGCCACACCCCCTGAGGGCTGCAGGTATTTCCTGCATGCCTGGGCTACACCCACACACACAAAGCAGAACAAAACTGATCCCCAGAACTTCAGCCACTCCTCTGGTTCAGTCTCCACTACACCTGACAATGTCTCTGTGGTGCCTTCCAGCCCTCACTCAGCTGGGTTGCACCCACCAGCACCAAGTGAAGGCAGAGAGGTTCCCTGCAGCTGCAGGGAACAGGCAGCTGTCAGACCCCTCACCCTGCAGCACAGACCAAGCTGCTCTCCTTGCCCTTTGGGCTGCAGAGGTGGCCCACGGCCTCGAGGGGCTCGAGGTGACCCCCCATCACCACCGCCAGCCCCTCGGTGGAAGGGCCCACGTCAGCTGCTGCTGCAGCTCTCACATCCCAGCACCAGCGAAGGGGAGAAGGGGAAGGAGGAGAGGAACAGCCCTGGGGAACCCAACTCTCCCCCTCTCCAAGTCTCACTGACCAAGTGTGGGTTCTCCTCCAGCGAGGACCAGGGCTGAAGCATCCTTCTGTAGATCTCTGAGGTGGGGAAAGGAGAACTAGGCTCCAAACAGTACCCTCCCTTTATAGAAAAGCTCCACAATCAGCTCTAACACCAAGTTCCTCCTCTCCCCTTGCATTCCCATGGGAAGAATAACGTGCTTTGTGCTGTGGAAGGACACGGAGGTCCTGGGGGAACAGACACTTCCGATGGGAAAACCACGCCCAGCGCCTGAACCTCCTGGAGATGGGGGTCTGGGAAGGGTTAATCCTGCCCCAAACCTCCTGAGCAGCCTCTGTGCTCTCACAGCACCCTTGCACAGAAGGGTCCTTTTCACATTCAAAAAGTAGCAACTTCCATGAATTAAATTTGAGGCTGCACTCCTTCCCTTCCAGCTCCTCTGCTCCACAGGAGGGTATTTCAAGGCAGATGTGGGGTTTGGAACTAGATTTCAGTGCAGGGTGAGCAGGCAGGTGCTCAGCACACAGCTCCCCTGCCTCTGGGCAGCACCCAGCCAGCTCTGACAGGAGCTGAACCTCTCAGCTTTGGCACTCATTGCATGGAAGGATCAAACACCTCCCACACACCCTTCCCTTCTCAGCTACCCTTCTCTGAAGCCTCCTCAAAGTTTTGAATATTGGGGCTGTCTGCTCTTAAACTCACTTGGCAACTCAGAACCAAAGCATCAAACCCAAACAAAAGCACACTTGAGAGGGTTAGAGACTGAGGAGTTCCATCTGGGTACAAAATCCTACACAAATTAACAGCAGCCACTCACTTCTCTCCTGTTTTTTTACCTTGTTTTCCTCTTACAATATTAATTTATGTAATGAGAGTTTAAAACTCCAGGAGTTATCTGAAATAAATCCCATTCTCCAGGTGGTATTTCATTCACTTACAAATTAATCATCATCTCTTGGAATGCTTGAGCATCAAGACAAGAGAAACTCTGACAAGGATTCAGAGAGAAAGCTCCTAACTCATGGTAACAGTATCATCCCTGCTACCAGAGCAGCCACTGACATTCAAAACAAGTTTCCAAACCTATTTTCAGGACATCATTTGGCTAAGAGGAGAACCTCAGGTAAACTCCTGCTTAAGAACAGTAAATCACTCAAAGCAGTTCCTAGCAAATGTCCTTTTATTGCTTCCCAAATGCTTCCAGCAGCTCTAGACAACAAGTGAGTGGTGTGGATGAAACAACAGGCTGCCCCACGTGAGAACCACCAAACACAGCAGGCTGGGACATGGAGCACCAAGAGAAAGCACCCAAATTTAGCTGAGGTGCACACCTTCAGAGCCTGCCCCTCTCCTTGCCCCCAGCAGAAGCTGACTCATTTGTTCAGCACACTGGCAGCTCTCCAAACACAGGGGAACGTTTCCCACTCTCTGCTGACCACAGAGCTCCTGCCCAGCCCAGCTCTTGTCAGCCAGGAGCAGTCTCCACTGTCCTTGGAAGGCAGCAGGACTGCAGGGGGCAGTTCCTCCCTGCTTTTAGCATCAGTTATGCCCGTTTCAGAAGCACTCCTGGTATGCACCTCCCACGGGGCGAGCCATGGAGATAGAGGACAAAAAAACCTGCAGAATGAGCTCTGACAAGGGTTAGTGCAGAGAGAAGAAGAGATGGGGGATATGTACCACAGAGAATCCCCAAACTCCATTTCTGAGCTGGGCACCAAGTTCTGAGCTGGGCACCAAGTTCTGAGTGGGGCACCAAGTTCTGAGTGGGGCACCAAGTTCTGAGTGGGGCACCAAGTTCTGAGTGGATTTTGGACAGGAGGTTTTGTCCTCTCCAGCCATTTCTCCCCAGTCTATAAAAGGAAAGCAAATTATAGCAAAGCTACTAAAAAAAAACACTGTGAAATACAAAGCCAAGTATCACTGCTACTAAAAAAAACCACTGTGAAATACAAAGCCAAGTATCACTACGTGAAAGCTGCTGCTGGAATTATTAGGCAGATACACATCAGACTGCTGCTTCCTCCACAG
>NW_008587542.1:15746-21552 GCF_000691845.1 Merops nubicus
AAGCAGCCTGGGAGGCTCCCAGAACCCACCCTCTCTGGCTGCCCATGGCCTGCTCAGAGGATTTGTAGCAAAGGTGGATTTTTTTTTTTTTCTCCACAGTAAAAATGTATCGACTGTAATTAACTTTTTAAAGTGCAACCACAAGGTTGTATTTTTCCAGGCCTTAGGCAAGGGACTACTAAACTCTAATGAGCTGAGAAGGCAGAAGAGACAAGGCAGGCTGTAGTGTTTGGCTCTTCATTTCATTCTTGAATTTTTTAGTATAGAAAATAGATATTTACCTAGATAAACAGTCCAGAGTTGTAATTAACATTGTAATTAAAATCTGCCAGGAGTTTTGGAAAGGGTACAAGAAATAGATCAGAACATTCTATAGCACTAGTGTGGCAGGAGCAGGGCAGGGATCTTCCCCCTGGATTAGGCCCTGGGTCCAAGAAGGACCTTGAGGGACTGGAAAGTGGCCAGAGAAGGGCAACGGAGCTGGGGAAGGGTCTAGAGCCCAAGTGTGGGGAGGAGCAGCTGAGGGAGCTGGGGGTGCTGAGCCTGGAGCAAAGGAGGCTCAGGGGAGACCTTCTGGTTTATTTTCTGGTTTTTATACCCAAACAGAACTTTTGCTTCCCCCCCAACTCCCCACAGGAGCTCACTGGTGACCCACAGAGGTGATAGGTTCCTTTCTACACCTAACAAACAACTCCCCATGTTTACAGCTGGCTATTTCTCCTGAATACAAAACCTTACCAACCTCCTTGCTGCCCCAGAGCCCATTTTCCAGGTAAGATTTAAGCCACCACATCCATTTCTCAAGGGTTAATCCTGTCAGATCTGCAGCCTTCCCCTGCTTGATGTCCTTCACAGCTTTGTTATGCACCCTCTGTTCCACCACGTGGGTCATGAATGAAAACCCAGAGCCCTCCCAGTGACCCCCTCACACAGCCTTCCACTTCAACAAGAGCCTGACTGGTACACCCAGTATGTTTCTTTTGTACTCACCACACAGCAGCACCTTCTTATACCATTTTTTTTTTAATCTCACATACTTAAGAATCTTATTAAAGATTAAAAACCCCTCTCCTGAATTCAAGAGACATGGAAGCTTTTGTTGACCTGACATCTCAGCCCAGAAAGAAGCAAACCCTCCTGGCCAGGGAATTAATTACCTGTGGCAAACCAGCACGAGCTGCTACATGCTGCTCAGCATCTCCCAGGTGCTCCCCAACCACTTCACTGCCTGCTGCAGGGTTTTCAGATGACTACTGCTCCCTGCTCTCCTCTTCCCACTCCCTCACCTACACCAGCTGCTTGCTCTTCTCCAGTCTTTCAAAACATCACCCCTTCTTCATTTCTCTAAAGACACCTACTGAAGCTTTTAAGGTTTTTTCTTTTTTAGCCTGTACTTTAAGAGCACAGACCAAAATATCTCACTCAACTGACTGCTTGCAAACCTGCTCTTTCTTTTCTCTAGGCTGTCACCAGCATCAGTTGCTCACCAGCTGACTTTGGTCTTCAGGAAGAGGGAAAAGATACTGAACAACTCAGTTTTGGTCATGCTGGACCCAAAGCTTTCCTCTCTTGTTCTTCCTCCACCTTCTTCTTGCTATTAAGACACAGAGAGAATAATTTCTGTATCCCTTGATAGCCTCTGATAATCAGGTTTGATTTCTACTCCTTCTTGCTCCTTTTCACATGACAGGAGCCCCTCTGGGTTTGACTGACCCACCCACTGCAGAGTGATGAGAGCAACGTTTGCAATTAGCACTCTAACAACAATTTCCACCCTGCTTTTTTGAGACCAGGTTCCTTGGGAAGGACCTACAGCAGTCATTTATCATCACCACACACCCAGCAGAGATTTGCTCTGTTTTTTCCTCAGCAGTTTGGTGCCTGCAGTTACACATTTACCTCATTATATGAGTATCTGAGTGTGGCTTCTTTCCTGTTCTGTATCTACAGCAGGGGCTCCTGTCCCTGCCAGGGATACACTTCCTGGTTCAAAACTCTCCCTCTGGACAGAAATCAGAATTAGAGGTTAATGATTTGTATTAAAAACCCCAAACAACCCCAACCCCTGCTTAATTTGGGCCCACAGGTTCCAGCTGTATGGTTTCCAGTTTATTTCTCACATGGAGGGTCTTGTCTGTGTGCCTGAAGAACACCTTCAGCTGCAACTCTCTCTTAAGAGACCATGTCACAATAAATGCTTAAACACCCCATCTTCATCCAACAACTTTTTTGGGTACTTTCTCCTGGAATGGGCATTGCCAGCACAGAGCTTTCAAGCACCTTCTTCACCATTTTCATCCCATAACCCTCTGAAATGAACTCAGCAGCTCACTCTGGTGAGCTCTGCTGCTGCAGCAGTAGGGTTATTTCTCTGGTTTATCAAGACCACAGCTTGTACTGGGTCACTCATCTCCTAGAAGAAAATTCCCCCCCCCAAAAAAAGCCCTCAGAAACAGCTTTTGAGTAAGCCACTCTGCCACACTAAAACACACTCTAACAAAGTCCAGCTAGCACGGGTGGAAGTTTCCTGACTAACTGTGATTAGAGCTGGATCAAAGCACATTTACACATCAAGTGCTGTCGTTTCCCTGAAAAACATGCTGTGAAAACATCCAAAACAATAGTCTGCCCAGTTCAGGAGGGGGACTTGGATTGTGGGGTACCAGTTGGGTCCCTTCTGACAGCTGTCAACACAAGAGTTTCTAAAACTTCCGGGTTTGGCAGAAAAACAGAAGTCTCCTTTGGCTCTCAGGGGCAATGTGCTTCCTGTTCCCCACAGAGCCTCCCCACTGCTGCCGTGGGCTTCCACTCCTCTCCCAAGGAACCAGCGACAGCACGAGAGGCAAAGCTGTCCCAGGGGAGATTTCAGCTGGATCTGAGGCAGAATTTCTCTCCTGGCAGAGTGGTGAGACCTTGGCCCAGGCTGCCCAGGGAGGTGCTGGAGTCCCCAGCCCTGGAGGGGTTCAAAATCATGTGGATGTGGTTTAATGGTCATGGGATTGTCGGGTTGATGGTTGGACTTGATCTTGGAGGTGTTTGTCAGCCTTAATTCTGTGAGTCTAGACTCAAATGCTGCGAGTTTTGGCTGTGCCTGTGATCTCATTGACAGAGACAACACAACTCTGACCCCTTACTCCATGGAACAGAAAGAAAAGAAATGACAACAAACCTCAGCAGGTATCTCACTGTTCCCTCCAGAATAAAACCACCAAACCTTTAATCAGCAGGGCTGCACCTCAAGATCTTTCAGGCTCAAAAAGCACCCTGAGCAGTAGGAGGGGATGTGAGCATCTGTAAGGTGACTCGCCTCCAGGGGATTGACTTTCAGCAGGTTCCAGGTTACAGCAGCAGCCTTTGGCAAGCCAGGATAAAGAACCTCCCAGGTCTCCCAGCTTCTGAGAGTGGGGCTTCTGCCATCTCTGGAATCACACAGAACTAAATATTTATCTTTCTAATAATCATCAGTTAGAAAAAGGGGACTGGAGAATCACTAAGCTCTTTCTTCCCAATGGCCAAACGATCCCCAGGCTGCTCTGTCAGACAAGGAGACCGAGGGGCTGACTCTGACATTGTCTTGAGAAAACAAACCAACTATTATTCCCACAGCATCTTTATCACAATGGTCCATACAAGATTAATTCTAATAATCCTTTTTTTTTTTTTTTAACCAAAGAAACGCAGCCCTCCTCCTCTCATTCAGCACCACTCTCCTGCTGCAGCTCAAACTCTCTTTTGCTGGCAGGAGACTCAGAATTTTACTTTTTTCCCAAGGGAACTCGGTTAGGCAGGAAGGACACGGCCCGTTCTGAAACACTGGGGCTGTGTCTTTACCCAAGGATCCAAATTAAACCATTTCACTCAAAGACAACTGCCTTTAAGTCCCTGTTCTCCCAGCTTTTTTAGCTGTCTTGGTCATGAGAGCAGCTGACACTGAATCCGAACGCTGCACGACCACAGCCTTCCTCCAGACCTTCCTTTCTCACCCTTTAACACACCACCCAAGCTCCAAAGGAATTACAACAAGATCCTACAGCTCAGGAATGCTTGTAAAGCTCGGTGCACATCCACCTTGGGCTCTGCTGGAGGCTCAGGAGGGAGCTCCTCAGGCTGAGCACCACCAGTCCCTCCCGGCTGGCAGGGGAGCGTGCTGAGGGGTCTGCAGCAGAGCAGGAGGTGGCTGCCCCAGCCCCCTGCACGGCAACCCAGGCACGGCTGCCCCAGCCCCCTGCACGGCAGCAGGACCCCTGTCAGCCCACGGGCAGGAGGGACAGGAGGGCTCCAGGTCACAGGTCTGCTGAACGGGCTGTGCTGCTGCTGCTCCCCTCCCACTCCCAGCCTCCCCCGTCCCACCACAGGCAGGTAAAGCCACTTCTGCTCCCCAAGCTGGACCTGAGCTGTTTTTTCAGCTCTTTGCTCATCAAAGAGGAAGAATAAGACACTTTTCTCTGCAGAATTACACAAACTCCTGAGGACAGACGGGCCTAGCAACCCGCTGAGTGAAAACACCATGGAACAACTCCACAGCTGCCTTCAGAGGGAGCTTCACAAACTCACTCACCCCCGAGATTTTGACACTCAAACCACTATTTTACTGCTCCCGAGACAAAACCCGATTCTGCTTCGCTCTTTTGTGACGTTCTGTTTGTAACACGTTTGGAAAACTAAACAGCCCTGTGCCGAGTTCAGCTTTGGAAGAGGAAACAGGGAGCAGAACGGTGGGGGGGGGACTCACAGCACCGCTCTCGACGTGTGACACACGCAGTGAAAATCCCAGGGTGTTTGCCTTTCTTCTGAACCCAGCTCAGCTAATCTCCCCTCTGCTTTGCACAACAGCTCCTGTAATCCCACATTCATCACACCAGCACGCTGCCCCAACAGCTCGGGGCTTCACAAAGAGCGAGATCACGCCTCGTCTTCGCCCCTCTCGTGAAACTTAATTTGTCTTTCAGCCATCCCGAGAAATAAGCAGGCGTTGCACACAGGAAATTTTGGCGTTAAGGCGGTAAAGATTTCCTCAGGGTTCTCCCAGACCTAAAACCACAACCACACCACTCCAGGATTCAAAGGGCTCGTTCCTCACTGTATCAGAAAACTCGTGAGAAGCTCGTTCGGTCTCTCTCAGATAAAGAAGTTGATTCCTAAGCACTGAGCAAACTTCAAAGACGAGGATGATCACCCGGAGTGAAGGATCCCTGCAGCACCGCGCTGTCACCACCCAGCCGAGTGCCCTTAAACTCAAAGCAGCACAACAGTTCAAGCTCTGAAGTGGTCACTGGCTACCCACCGCCGTGCCCAGTCCACATTTCACTCATTCCCTTTACGTGCTCATTAATTCTGTTTTATCAGCCCTGTTTTCCTGATTCTGCAGCAGAGCTGATTAATTCTTCCCTTCCCCTCACTCTCTTTACTTCAGTCCCATCCCACCCTCTTTAACCCACCGAAACTTTTCCCCTCCCTCTCTCACACCCTTTTCCTCACGCTTCCCCTCCCCGCTGGGCACCTCAGGGGGACAACTCCCAAATCCTTACGCCCTAAACACTCTGTTTTGATCCCAATCTCCCCTCCAGGCCCCTCGGGAGATGCTCCCCGTGAGCGAGCGACCCCAACCTCCCCTCCAAAAAAAACACCGCTTGCTTCTCCATCCTCAGGTGCCCTTCTCCGGCAGAATTCAGGGAAAACCATCACGCCTCACTCTTGGCAAACAAGGAAACGAACCCGCCGCCCACGCTCTCGATAATTATTAGAAGACTCATCCATAAAACAACTCACCCCCCTCAAAAACACCCTCAAAAAGACACCCCCCCCA
>NW_008587543.1:0-50629 GCF_000691845.1 Merops nubicus
TTATATTATATTATATTATATTATATAATGGTATAATAATTTTATAGAATTTATATTTTGATGTGATGAAATACTTAAAAACTATATGCAACATGCAAAATAAATGTATGTCTATAACATACAAAAACATATACCATACAAAATTTGCTTCATTTTGTGAAGTTATTGAAAAACATTAACAGCTCACAAAAAAAATGAGTTTATTTCTGATTTGTACACTTGAAAATACCATACACTTAGGAATATGAACTTAATTTGGCACTCTTTTTTTGTATTACCTTTCTAAAATTCTCAATTTCTCCTATTCATGTACATCTGCTGCTGCCCACAGGATAGCGATAATTTGAGAGGCTTCCCAGACTGCCCAGCCTCCTCCTGTAGCTGTTGAAAAGCACGGTGATAGACTGTGAAGTCATGCAAGATCACACCTGCTTCAATTTTCCCACTCCCTTTTAAGTCTCCAGTAGCTCTGCTCTCCTTTCACAGCCCACACACCTCCACCCTGCTCCTGATGGTCTGCAAACCTGTGGAGATCTTGTTGTGTATCAGTGTGGTACTCTTTGTGTTCGAAGAAGGTCATGCACTAGGGTCATTGCTGGATTTAACTCTTTAAAATTGTAAGGATTTGGCATTTTTAATACCTAGTCATTAATATTGTTTCTGTGTCAGGCAGATGCAATAAGTTTCTGTCACCTCCTCTACTGTGTGTTTTATAGAATTCCCTGCAAAAGATTAAATATACTAATTTAGATAAGGTTGAGATTTATCAAGAAGACATAGAAACAGAAATGAGCATTATATTGTAACTTTCAGCTCTTCATATTAACCTCCATCTTGAACATCCTTGCTCCCTTCTTCACAGGATCTGGCTCTCACCAGAGGTTTCCAGGAGCAGGGAAGGGTCTAGTATGATGGCTTGTCAGGAGACAGAAACACACGACAGGTATTGTACACTGATATCCACAACTCAGAAACACACATGAATCAGCTGATCAGGTGCAAACAAGAAGTTTTCCATTCCAGCGTGTAGAATTAGAAAAGGTTTCCTCTGACATGAAATCTTCTCTGTGTGCCAATAAGTAAGAACTTGCATCTTAGATTGAGGTCCAGAGCCTACATATGCTCATAGATCACCTATTGAATTGCCAACAGGTCCTCTGGGCTGGGGTGGTGAAAGTAACTTCTAGTGAGTTAATTTTCTCTGCAAGGGAATAAAATCTGCAGGAAACTCAAGTGGATTGAAAACTGGCCAAACAGCCAGGCCCAGAGGATGATTATCAGTGGCACAAAGTCTGGTTGGAGGCCAGTAACTAGCAGCGTACTCCAGGGGTCAATACTGGGTCTAGTTCTGTTTAAATCTTCATTGGTGACCTGGATAATGGGGCAGTGTACTCTCAGCAAGGTTCCTGGAGACACAAAATTGTGAGGAGTGGCTGATACACTAGAGGGTTGTACTGCCATCCAGAGAGACCTTCACAGGCTGGAGAAATGGGCCAACAGGAACTTCCTGATGTTCATCAGGGAATAGTGCAAAGTCCTGCACATGGGGAAGAGCAACCCCAGGCACCATTGCATGCTGGTGGTCACCCAGCTCGCAAGAAGCTTGGAAGAAAAAGATCTGAAGGTCCTGCTGGACATCAGGTTGAACATTAAACAGTACTGTGCCTTGCAGCAAAGGCAGAGAAAGGTGTGCTGGACTACACCAGGCAAAGCATTGCCAGCATGTCGAAGGAGGTGATCCTTCCTCTCTGCTCAGCACTGGTGATGCCACAACTGGAGTGCTGTGTCCAGTGCTAGGCTCCCCAGTACAAGAGAGATACAGACATATTGAAGACAGTCCAATAAGCCACAAATATGATTAAGAGACTGGAGTCTCTGCTATGAGGAAAGGCTGGGAGCACTAGGATTGTTCAGCCTGAAGAAGAGAAGTCTCAGGGGGTATCTCATCAATGTATGTAAGTACCTGAAGACAGGATGCAGGTAAGACAGGGCCAGGCTCTTTTCAGTGGTGCCCTGTGACAGGATCAGAGACAACGAACACAAACTGACACACAGGAGGTTCATCCTGTACATCAGGAAACTATTTTTTGCAGTAAGGGTGACCAAGCACCATCACAGGTTCCCAGGGAGGTTGTGGAGTCTCTGTCCTTGCAGGTATTCAAAAGCCATCTGGACAAGGTCCTGGGCAACTGGCTCTAGGTCACTGCTTGGGCAAATAGTTGGAGCAGATGACCCCCATAGGTCCCTTCAATCTCAACCCTTCTCTTACTCTGTGATTCTGTGAACTGGAAGAAAGATGTCCACAGAAACAACAAGGCAGCACAAATGGTCATGCAGGCAATCTGTTATGATTTTTGAGTGAGCTTAGGAAGGATTGAAGGCAGCAGCAAGTGCCCAGGATGTCAGGAGAGGAGCAAAGGTAGACTGCATCCCCCAAAGAAGTAAGTATAGAGGGGAGCTTTTGGCTGAATGACTGTTTCTGTGTGCTCACGGCCATTTTATACTACTCCCACTCTGTTACCAAGGTACTGGTTGCCATCCACCAGCTCTCAGTAGCCATGTTCCTCAGCAGCTCCAACATTCAAAGTGGCCACTACAGTTACATATAAAGTAAATCACACAGCATGGTTCTGTCAAACCTCCCTCACCTGCAGCTTGGGATGCAGATGAGACACCCCACAGGCAGCTGTATCCTGAAAAAGAATACTCATGGAAAACTGTCTTATGGAAAGAGTACATTAGCAAACCAGAAATCACTGCCAAAGAAACAAAAAAGGGCAATAAATAACCTATTCTATTCTATGCAAGCATGCATAAGCAAAGGGTTGTATTATCCAGAAAAAAAAATAGGTGGGATTCTGACTGAGTGTAGACATTTAGAATGCAGATGACTCGATCTGAAACAATGACCATGGGCTCCCTTTCTAGCTGCTGACAGAGGCAATATGACGACAACAGAGAGAAACTGAAACCTTCACATGAACATCTCCCCAAAAACACCCGTTAGTCTCTGTTGTCTACAGGGAGTCATGTTCCCCATCTGGACTAGTCTTATAACCTTCATCTCTTTTTAGGTTTTAGTAGGCTAAAAACAGGAGTACTGAATTAGAATTAGTTTTCAGTAATATAGGCAAACGTTTAAGAAAACAGGAGTAATCAAATTATGTGCTGTCCAGTCCTCAATTTCTCATTTGTTAAATTGACTCAGATTAATAGAAAATAGAATAGCAGGAAAAATGCAAGTAAGAGATGCCAGAAATGAGACAAGAGCCAGGATTTTCTAGATGCATGAGCAGAGAAAGATACTTTACAGCAACCAACAGACTAAGTAGGGCTATTTCTCAGATGTAAGAGGAAACAGTTTTGCATTAGTGACAGGGCCTAAAGAAGAGCTCCACTCCAACGTGGTGTTTCTCTTGTGAACTTGTTTTCAGGCAGCTTCCCACCTGCCCATGACCCCCAGCTTACATCTAAAACTTTTCTCAGAAACTTTGACAATTTGGTTATCTTGCTTACCAGGCTGAGCATCCGTTAGTGTTTTTTATCACAGAAACTACTATCTTTACATTTTCTCATATTTTTTTACTTTTGTATTATCAATAGAACTAACTTCCTTCATCTATGAATTAATGTGTGTCTTCTTTCTATAGCATTATTTTTTTATGTGCTCATTGTAAATTTTGTTTACGATGACTGATTATTTTAACACATTTTTGTGAAAGCCAGATTGTCCTGCAGTGGAAGCCCTCAGCTTCTGTTTGTTCCCAATTCCTTTCTGGGAGCCAGAGTGCCAAAACTGCTTATTTGTGCCAGAGAGTGCCATAGTACAATCTTCTCTATCAGTGAATCTGAGATAGAGAACCCAAAGAAGTGTAACAAGACAGCTTGTCCATGCCTGCAGCCCTAAGGCAGAACTGGTCCACACCTAAGTGTTCTGAAGGATGAAGGATGTTTGCTCAACCTGTGCTTAAAAACTTCCAGTGACAAACACACCCCAGATGCCTTTAACATAACAGTCTAGTGATCAGCTGTCATTACTATTGGACCAGCTCCCTGAACGTCTTCTGAAACCTAAGACAACTGCTTTTTCTTGTTCATCATAGTATAGTTTGTTTCTTCTCTCCACAACCATTCATACACATGAAGATTATTGTCATATTTCTCCTTAGTCTTGCCTTCCTACTGAATAATCTAAATTCTTTAAGTCCCACTGTTTATATCCTTTTTTAGATATCGTGTTTTGTGGGGTTGCTTGGGGGATTTTTTTTTCTTTGTTAGTAGGTCCACAGATGCTTTGGATTTCATCATCCAGAACTGTACCAAATATCCCAGCTAAAATGAACCAAAATGCTAGAGAGAAGAAGGACTAGTCAGTATGCACTTTAGGTTTAGACTTCCCAGTATGATTCCTGCCATTTTCACAACAGTAAGACACTTGTTTCTTTCTCGGGTTATTATCTGCTACATTCAGAATTGCTACAGAGAATCCCTGCCTTTTTCCTTCATACTAAATTAATTTTGGTATCATTTTTTCGTCCATCATACCCACACAAGAACTGAAAACACATAAAAGGTCCACTCAGCACTAGATTTCATTGTGATTTCTACCTGCATAAGATGGCCAGCAAGCAAATCCAACATCCTTAAGAAACCAGATGAGCAGAAAAAAAGCAGAGACCACAGCCAGTAGCAAAGGAATTGTTTTTATCATGTCTAATACACTCTTAGCACCAAGACATTCACTTCTTTTCCTCAAAGCTGTGTTACAGCTCAGACTTAGCAGGAACAGAGGTTCACAAATAAGGACCAGAGACTAGTAGCTAGAAAAGTGAGTGTATCTGCTCAGGCAGGATGGTACAAGAGCAGCTGAGGATGGAGAGAGGTGCTGTCTGGCTGCAGCCCAAGTGTGCTGGAAAAAGTTGGAGGGAAGCTGCAAAGAGAACAGCTGGGACCTGCAGATAAGGCCATAGCAGACAACTCAGTCCATTTCTACCCATGGCACAGAACAGCATCAGGCAACAACAGAAACCAAGGCATTGTCCCGTTTGGCTCTGAAACTTGACTCTCTCTGAAGGTTTAATCCTACATATGTTGTTTTCTAGATCTCTCATCATTTTTGCTAATCTCTTCTGGTCTGTGCCCAGCAGGTCACACCTATTTCAAACAGGATTTCAACCTTGCCCTTGCAGCATGGTACTGGAAAGGTGGAAACTTTCTACTTGCTTATTTAGTTAAAACACTTGATTGGATAGCAAGGAGGAGACCAGCACATCCCTTCCTGTAGAGCTGCTGGCTCACCAGTCATTCTCTCTCAGTTCTCTCTGAAGGTGGCTGTTCTCCTGTCAGTGTAATACTTGTCACCTGCACCGATTTTGAATTCTATCCCCATCATCCAGTGTCTTCAGCATCTCCCAGGTTGGTGCCATCTATAAATTTAATAAGCAAACTCTCTATTCTACCATGCTAGGCATTAATAAAAATATCAAGTAATCCCAGACCCAGAACAGTCTCCTATAGAACATGGATCGATATCTGTTTCTACAATTGGATCAGGTTTTTGACATTTTTTACTATTGATTCAAATTGCTAATTAACAATAAAAAGAGACAGACCTTCCTGTAGTGCAGATTTACTGACAGCTAGAGACCAAATATCAATTTACACCCACTGCAAATCTATGACTGGTATCTTCAAGTAAAGAACACTTCACCTGAAAACTCTAGCAACTTATTCTGAAAATGAACTGAGAAAAGTTATCAAGATTAGCCTTAACCACAGGCACAAGGCTCTTCCATTCCCTGGGCATAAGTGTTTTGGAAAATCTAATATGTTCAAAGCTATCCATCCTCCTGCTCCATGTCAAAGTCTTACTCCCTCAGCTCCTCCTCAGTCATGACAAGCCAAAAAGAGTAGACTGAGGTCTGCTCAGGAAGTGGGGAGAAAAGGAAAGAAAGAAACTGAAGCTCTAAGAAGAAAATTGAATATTTTATAATAGATTATTATGAAAATAATTATTTTTATAAGTACCAGATCACTCAATGTATACCTTTATTTTTAGAAAGGACTTAATTATCACATCCTGAGCACAGGTGAAAGGGAGGATGAAAAAAAAAAAGAGGAGAGGACATGTCTTTAAAAACAAAATATCTTGAAGTGTGTAATACATGTAAAGATATATCAAAATCTTTTATCTCCTAAAGTGATTCAGGTGTTGACTGAAAACACTTTAGCCACCACTCTGAGATTCATGCCAATAAACAGAGTAAATGGCACCCTAACCGATACCCTGAGCCAGGCAACATGATGGTCTTTACCATGTAAAGTCTCTTAAGGCCACAAACCCTAAGATAAACTCTTGCTCATGGTAGAGAGACCATGTGTTTAGAAGAAACCCACATATGGAATTACAATCCCATTTTACTCTAGAGCAGGGCAAGAATACTTGAAGGTCGTTGTGAATTACCACTGCAGTCTGAACATTTGCACTGATGGGAAAACTCAAGTAAAACTCTGCTTTATCAAGAGGTCTTCACAGGCAATCATGCTGATCCAGAGGATTTACTGCAAAAGAGACCCTGTCATCTACAGTTAGATATCCACCTCCGGAAATTAAGCTGCAACGTATATTGATCCAGCAAAGCCTTTAAGCCCAGCATTAATCTTCAGGACTTCATTTATATTCTTAATCTTCAGCAAGTGCTAAAGGGTTTTGCTGTACTTGTACACCTTAAAAACTCAGACCTTCAATTAGTAGCCTTCAAACCAAGTTCCCAAAGCCCTCACCACTGACCAGTGACCTGTGAGGCAGCCCTGATTCTGACACTGTTTCAGTTCTCCTTTGTCACAAAATAGTGTAAACCACAATGGCTTTGCTTACGGATCTATAATCACACCATGTGGGAGGCTCTGGACTAATCAGAAGATAAATCATGCATGATCAGCAACTTTGTTGATGAGTTACTCTGGGGCCTCTGTCTGACCTCTAGGGGTCAGACAGATTAACCCAAGATATCCTATACCTGTGTGTTGTTCAGGGTGGAAACATAAAGGCTATTCCATCTGAGTCATTAATAGGTATTTCTTCTGTGGTTTTGAATCTGCTGTCTTCTCTTGGCTTCAGGTCTTGCAAACACATTGAATTAAACCTCCACCTCTTGCCTCACATACCATAAAGATCAAAAGCAAGAACTGGTTACAATAGTAGCTTTTGGGGCATGATCTATTTATTATTCATACTCCATTAAAACCCTGATTTGGAATGGTCCAGTTATTTGTTTGGGGAGTTTCCGTCATGTTCTTCACCGAGGTATCCAAGGGCCCCACAACATTAGTTTCTTTTGTGAAATGAGGTAGTGACATTTCTCCATGTAATAGTCCAGGCACCAAGGAACATGGACTAAAGACAAAAGAATTCATTCACTCTGAGTGGCAGATTTTCTTGACTGGATTTCAAGGTTTCATGTGCTACATAAGATACAATAAATTCAAGGCAGAGCTATAACTGCTTGTAGAAAGCTTCATTCTGCAGTTGAGACCCTAGTGTCTCAATATAAACAGCTCAGAAAACAACCATAAATTAGGAAGCTATCTATGAATTACTGAAGTTATCTACCTTGAACCACCAAAGGAGGCATAACAGGTGTCCTAGGCAGCACCTACACTCAGCAGAGGCTCAGGCTCCAGTCTCCAGACCCTGTCTTGTTGCTCAGTCATCCCCACCTGACCATATCCAGACCCTGGCTCCCTACCTGTGACTCTAGTGTCAAGATCCAGTCCTTTTTTCAAGTCCTACGTTTTCTGCTTTGCCCCTTGCCCAAAGTTAAGGCAAGGCAAGGCAAGGCAAGGGAAGGCAAGGCAAGGCAAGGCAAGGGAAGGCAAGGCAAGGCAAGGCAAGGGAAGGCAAGGCAAGGCAAGGCAAGGGAAGGCAAGGCAAGGCAAGGCAAGGGAAGGCAAGGCAAGGCAAGGCAAGGGAAGGCAAGGCAAGGCAAGGCAAGGGAAGGCAAGGCAAGGCAAGGCAAGGGAAGGCAAGGCAAGGCAAGGCAAGGGAAGGCAAGGCAAGGCAAGGCAAGGGAAGGCAAGGCAAGGAAAGGAAAGGAAAGGAAAGGAAAAGAAAAGAAAAGAGGAACTATTACCCCAGCATCATTAAAAGTGTAGCACTAAATGGGGACATATGTGCTACAGCCCCCTAGTTTCTGCAGTCATGGGTGATGCTCAGAGCTGCAGGGAACAGGAAAGACCTGAGAAGGTAGAAAGGGTAGTGGAGAGGCAAACAGAGGAGGTGGATGTCTTTGTCCTTGCACCTAGGTACTTGCCATTAGCACAGACAGAAACACGGGGAGCCAGCACAACCACAGGTAGGAGGCAGAAGAGTCACTTCCCACCCAGCAGCCACCTTCCCACAGAGCTCTGGCAGCCACAGGGTGCTCACCCACATCCTTTCCCAGCCATGTGCATTCATGCAAGCTCCCCTGGAGAAAGCAATGACAGCTGGGACAGTGGGACCAAAGTGTTTGCTGCTAAGAGGAAGCTTCTCTTCCAATGGCTTGCTGTAACTCCCACATCTCCTAATCTGGGGTGCTCTCTTGCAACCAGTTTTGGGACAGGAGAAGAACTGCTATGGAAGATGTGTTTGACACAAAGGAATCCTGCATCCTAGAAAAGGCAATGGCTTTTCCTCACCCCAGCTCCTGCTTCCAGTTTCAAACCATTTATGGCTATTTTTTCCATGTTTCACATACCTGGTTTCTGGCCCCTCTTTATCTGAGTTGGGAACTTTGACAGTGTGCTGTCTGTGTACCGCGCGGGTAGCGCTTACGGAAAAGCGGGTGCTGTGTCTCTGCTTTCTGTCCAGCACCAAGAGAGATGAAGGTGCACCTCAGGCCACAGCTGCTCTTTCAACAGGAATCCTGCTCTGCTCAGGGCCAAAGTACACCCAGCAGAGATGGAATAACCAGTCCACTTAATGCAGTTGCTGCAAAGGCTCATCTGCATAGGTGCAAAAGACATTTTTTGTTACATTTAATGCTAACAATAATTAGGGATGATGAAGAGCCGTGGAGAGGGAATGCATATGATGGATGTTTTGGCAGACTTTACACCGCTCCAACACTGCATGTTGCTGAGATGTTGACTTTTTACAACAGTGCAAAATTATATATTTTTCCCTAGCCTCTTTTTCAGAAACACTGAAAATGAAGTGTTAACAACACGTACACAGGACAAGAAGTTTCACCACAAGTATTTATGACATGGCAAAGCTACAACAAACTGAAAATCATTAGAAAGGTAATGATCTGAAAAACCTAGTCAGCTGTTCTTTTTCCTGTCCACTTTCCTCTGAGTCTTCTACTGCTCCTGTAAATGTTAGATTTTTGTTGTTGTTGTTGTTGTTGTTTTTTGTTGTTTTTTTTAGCAGAAGCCACTTACCCATACCCCTATCTGCACTGGTCTAGTCTTGGTTTGTATCAGTTCTCCTCATGGCCAAAGCCAACAGGCACAAGTTTCCTAATCCTCTCCTCTATGGAGTCACTATAGAGCAGAGATATATCCTCTGCTGATGGGAACTGCCAGTCTCCAAACAGACTTAAAACGTCTGTGTGGGTATGAGTGGAAATTACCTGCCCTGAGAACTTCTTACAGAGAGGCCAGGTGCATGTGAGTGACATCTCATATTTATACATGTTTGTAAATCTATGTGCATATATTAGAAAGGGTTAGATGCTCCAGCAAGTACAAGTTTGTTCATTCCCCACCAAAGCCTGCTACTCTAGCTGCCAGTGAAGCAGTGACAAAGAACTGGGGATCTGGACAGGGTCTTGCCCATGGCATGTCTCCTACAGCAACCCTACAGGAACCTCACCTAGCTCTTTGGATTTGCTGCCACATGCAGGCTTTCATACACCCCCCAGAGTTTCTTCTCATGGAAGATTCATCATGACTGTGCCAGGCTCTGCTTATTAATCTCACTGCTCTAATCTGAAAGAGTCTGCTTGTATGCACTTGCCAGTCATGCTGCTCTTGGGATGTTCTTGAAACCCTGACACTAGTGTTTCCATTTCTTCCCACAGTATTCATCCTCCAAAACATACTCACACTAGACATGGGGACAAAGGGAATGCCGGGGAGAGTGCCTGTAGTGTTTGCTGACAATATGCAGGGGCAGCCACAGAAATGGACGGGGGGAATCTCAGGAACAGCAGAGAAAAAGCAGATGTGCTTTTTCTTTTTATGGCATCGCCTCCAATTCAAAGCCCTTTCTCAGTGACTCTCTTCACTCCTTCAACTTTGTGTGGACTGCAGCCAAAGGGCAGTTCTAGTTGTCCCCAGCTGCCACTGGGTCACTCTGCCTGAGAAAACACACCTGGCCCTTCAGCTACTCTCTTGACTTCTTGTTTGATTTCTTATTTCAGAGGGAAAAGGCGAGTGCGTTGGTGGAAAATCTCCCTTTTCAGTTGTTTGCTATCCTGTAGTCCCTTCTTTTTTTGCACTCAAATACAACTCCCAAGTACCAGGTCCTTAGTGTCCTAGTTTTGCCATCCTTGGTCCTTTCAAAAAACATCTTCTTGCATCACTTTGCTGAGTCCATCTTGTCCTTGGTATTAAACAAATTACATAAAAATACTAAATGAAATTAACAGTTGGTTACTCTTGCTATGCTAGTTCTTGAGTTTCCAATTTACCTCTTAGGGTGTCTGATTTTCTAGTTTTAAAAAGAAGCTAAACCCCTCAAGAAATGCACACTGTGGCATCAGTAAAATCCACTATCTGAGTGGGGACTGTTACTGTAAGAGAAGTTAAGTTACCATGGATAGTATGTAAGTTTTTCTGTCCATCTCCCTTAAACCATAACATTATCATAATTCCAAAAAACTTTCCAGAAATACTTTTGCATTGAGTCAGGCACTGCAAGCACAAATGGAAAATTTCAGCACAAATGGTTATAGAGTAGAAAAGCTACAAGCAACTCGAATCAGCTTTAGAGGAGTAAACAGCAGGAAATCTCAACAGGCATTGCTACCAACAATGAGTATAACTCTTCCTAGAAGAAAAGGTTAACATCATGCTGAGTCCAAATATCTTGCAGTTCCTCTTAAAAATGGAAATTTATTTCAGGCAGAATCTCATAAGACAATTTTCTAAAATAATAAAACATTTAAAAAATAGGAAATACAGAAATACACTTTATAAAATAATAAGTAAAGCCCCTTATTCTTAATATGCCTGTGAGCATCACCATTCTTCTGTCCCACATCAGAGCTGGGGTGATATTAGGTTTAGGGTCAGTGTCCCAAAGTCCTCAGGGCTGGAAGTCCCCTGCTTGCTTGGATCTTTCTTGGTGGAAGAGTTTGAAGACATAAAACAGTGTCATCTAGATAAACAAAGCCTAAAGAGGAGATGGAATAACTATCTGCAAAGACCTGAACTTGTTAATAGTGATGAATAATTAGAAACAATATTAGAAAGTGAAGTATGAAACTAAGAAAGAATTTGCCTGGAACAAGATTAAAGTATCAGGCAAGAACAGAAATTAGCTATTGCATGTCCTCTACTGAAGACAGGAGAGGTACTTCTGTCCTGGCAAAAGGTAGATAGAATTTTAACAGGAAAAAAAAAAAAAAAGTACTATCACAAGGACTACTTATTTCCCCAAAGGGAGAAAAATGCAGCTATATACCACTGGCTGTGAAACTGTGCTTGCCTTGTCACCAGGACCTGCCTGTGTGCACTGCTCCAAGGTTTGCAACCACAGAGGCATTCTTTGGCAGAAGGTTTTGATCACCAAATACTTAATTCTCCACTCATTTGAGGTCACTTTGGCTTTTGTCTCTCTTTTTAGAGCTGCAAGAATCCCACCCCCAGGTCTCTCCACTGGGGCTGCAGGGCAGTGCAGTGAGCAGAGGGAGGCTGCTGATGGAAAACACTGATACATGAACCGCCCACCCTTCCACAGCCTCATGCCAGTGACAGGTCTCTGTTACTGACATGTGTCAAGGAGATATGCTATCACCAGACCAAAGATACCCAGATACTCACCAAGTGCCTCATGCAGGAGCTTGATCTCTTTTTCTCTTGCTGCTTCCAGGGCACAGATGCACAAGCCCACATTTTTGTTCTCCCTCTTCCTAATGAGGAAAAGACTCCTGGTGTAACTGGGGGAAATCTCGCTATTGCTTTAGTGGATACATGGTTGGATTTGCACTGAAGGTAAAAGTCTTGTCCACTCCCAGCAGTGTCCTATGCCAGCTACCTACATGCCACTAACTCCCTCTGAGTACCCTCCTCAACCCCAGAACGTGATTTTCCACAGGTACCACCATATGTGGTAACAGCAGCAGTTCAGTTTGTCAGGTTTCATGCCACATACTATCTCACATCTAGATTTCCCCCTGCCTGTCCAGTCTCAGAGTAATTTTATGCAGCTGGAACATAGATTTTCTCCATTTCTTGGAAACTTATGGACATTTCCTCAGAAAATCTTTCACAAAAATAGGACAATTCTACCCATGAAAGCATGAACCCTCTTAACTTCCCATAAAAATGCCCCAGCTCACAGCCTCTCAAATGCTCTGTTTCCCTTATCTTTGCCCACTCCTCAAAGTAGGATTGCACTTGATCTTTGAACTGCTTTGAATGCTACAAACGGTATCCACACACTTTGCTTGAGTAACACTTGGGGGAATTTCCTCAGTGCTTCCTTTTGTCTCTTCCTCATCTATGGCTAGGTATAGAAGCGCAAAGCCCCTGAGCTTCTTGAAATACTGGTCCAAACAGCTTGACCATAACAGCTTGACCAGTGAGGCTGAGGTGGTTTTCATTTTAACCATATCCCTACATGAGATGCAGCTATTAAAAAAAAAAAAAAAAAAAAAAAAAAAAGTTTATTTTTCTCTGGAGACTGGGACAAGCCACTGTGTAAAAATATCCTATTAACAGCCTGTGTCTCTTCTATGGCCCCAGCTGTGCAATTTTATCATGTAATTAGACCTTGGCTCCTGCCAATGAGGAATCTATTAGCTAAAAGCTCTTCAGACACAGGGAAGCCTTAGTGCCTAAATTAATGCAAATGAAGCCTGGGCTCTCCCCTCCCATGCTGCTTGGAGCTGTTATGATCTCCGTGCTACTGCAAGAAATCAAGGTACTGCTGGAGTCTGGGAACAACAAGCTGATGAGAGGGAGGACAATGGCAAAGCATCCCCCTCATTTTCTTCCAGACAAGGTCAAAGACCTAAGCTTCACAGCCCAGATAAGAAGGAAACACTCAGGAAACTGTCAGCTTTGTTGATCAGTATTGAAACCATATGGTGTGTTAACTTCAGTTTTAACTGATTTTTTTAAGCAATCCATGTAAACCAAAAGATACACAGAATTTTATTGACCCCCTGAATAAAGTAGAGGTGACTTTTTCTTATCTCCCAGTCTTTTTTCCTGTCACTAGATCTTCGCTTCCTCCTAGGTAGATCTGCCAAAAGTTAGAGGTGCTGACACAGCTCTGAAGAGCATCTGCCTTTACTGCAGATAGTGAAGTCATTGAGTCATTGCTATCAGTTGCAAACTGTTTTCTTCTCTCCCACCATGCAGCAGCTCAAACACAGCCAAACAGCCACTGCCTCTCCAGAGGAGGAATGGAGGTAGAGTTCCTCAGGAAAACAGGGGTAGAAAAAGCAAGAGAAGCACTTGCACCAGTAGACTAGGTTACCAGGAGAACAAGGAAAGCACTTAGAGAGGGTGCTATGTGAGTGCTAGAGAGAAGAAAATGGGAAAATGCCCCTGGGGAAGTGGTGTTTGCAAGACAGTGCTGCCTCTCCTCTCTTGATTTCACCACCAACACAAAAGACCTCGCTCAACGACCAGGATTTATCCACAGAAGAGGTTGTTGATTCAGTGTGGCAGAGCACAGCTGCCAGTGCAGAGCTGTCAAAACACCTCGCATTGGACTGACCTTGGGGAAAATGGTGGCTGAAGAGGCACCACAGAACACATCTCCTAGGAGGTGAGTAATGGCTGGCTGAGACCACCTCAGGATGGCTGCAGTGCCAGTCCCCCCAGAATGGCTGAGAAGGAAGAGATGGGGATGGGGATGGGCAGGTGTAGGAGGAAAGTATGAACCTTCAATGTCAACCAGAGCATATCCTGTGCAGGATATTTCAAGTATTCAGTTTTACTTGGGGATAACATAGAATTCAAATATTAGCCCCTGAAAATGCCTTCTTCAGAAATGTCAGGAGCAATAAAAAATGAGAGAAGGGGGAAGAAAAGAAAAGCCACAGACATGCTTCAAATACTGTGATGCTTACTCTGGTATATTAAAGAATTTAAGAAGTTTGCTTTGGAAATCTTCCCCCAGATTCTGGAAGCATCTTTTCTAAGCAAGTTGTGATAATAAACCACTAGTTTAATAATGGTCATTATCATCCTCAGTTTTTATCCTTTTTCAAGAAATGAAAATGTATTGATAAAACAAAATGGACATGGCTCAAATCTCCTCAGCAAAGTTTAACTCTGAGACACCAAAGAAGAGGATATAGCATGTGTTGATCTTTATCATGAGGAAAGGAGACTAGGAGGAAGAGACAGTGCTCTGAGAGAGAGAAACGGATGAAGGCTTGTTATTCTTGCTGGTGCCGGGGCAGACAGGTGCTTGGAAGCATTGACTGGGGCCACACTTCTCCCCACAGTTATTACCACTTCCCTATACCCTGCTGCTGGCAAAGAGGTGACAGCATGTGGTGGCACAGTTATAGAATCATAGAATCATACAATCCTTTAGGTTGGAAGGGACCTTTAAGATCATCAAGTCCAACCATTGAGCCATTAGGGCTCTAAAGTCCTCTGCTAAAACAGACCATAATCTGTCAGGGTTGGAAGGGACCACAAGGATCACCCAGTTCCAACCCCTCTGCCATGAGCAGGGACACCTCCCACTACATCAGGCTGCCCAGAGCCTCATCCAGCCTGGCCTTAAAGACCCCCAGGGATGGGGCCTCAACCACCTCCCTGGGCAACCCATTCCAGTTCTCCCGTTGCTGCCAGAAGGGATGGGAAAGAGGGAGCAGTGGCTGCAGAAAGAACTTCCCCTGGCAGTAGCCACCATCCAGCCATCCCACGCTTCCCCTGCAACAAAGTTCTGGCTTTCCAGGCTGGGGCTACAGCCATTTTGATTATCATGGCTTTTCACAATGTCTTACCCTTGCCTGACATGTCCTGCAATGTTGTTCTTCCCTGCAAGGTCTGAGGAGGCTTTCCCACGTTAGCTCTCTGGGTTAAAGCAGCCTCATAAAATGTACAAGTCCTTGAAGCTGGTGGCAGGAGAAGGATTTCCCAGGAGGCTCACTTGCTTGGCACTCACCTCACAGAGTCCCCCCAGACACTGCAGGACTTGTGCAGAAGAAAGCAGTGACGGTGAGTCAGCCAGCTGCAGCATGTCACTGACCGTTCCTGTCCCTCTGGCCATTTGCTGCCCCTCCTCCCACCTTGGGCTTTCACTGCTGCCGCACCACCAGGCACCCACAGTAGGGAGGTTTTCCAGTCCCATAGGAGTGTTGCACAAAAGTGAACATTTTCTGGGACACACAAACAGTGCAAGTCCCACCTCTTCATTTAAATAATTACTCCAGGTCTGGCAATGGCAGGGAAACAGCCCAAGTAAACTACTGCTTCTCACTCTTTCCTTTCCCCTGTTTGACACCAAAATGCTCTTTCACTTCTCACCCCTACATTAAAAAAGAGCTAATGCCACTCTGAGAGGGTGTTTCCTAATCGCAACACAGGCCAGACCTGTGCCAGAGCTCCCAGGTGGGCTCACCCAGCTCCCCAAGCAATGCTGTAGCTGGAGTGCTGAGTACCCCTAGAAGATTGTCCCTCTGGTATTTCTTACATGTCAATGCTAGGCAGGATTTATATCCTTGTTTATTTTCTTCACTGCTGCCTGGGGGTTATTTACTCCTTGCTAGGCTCACGTTACTAGTCAGGAAAAGGACTCCTCAGGCAACAGGAATTTGATGTCCAATGGTTTTTTACCTGCAACTCTAGTCCAGCTTGTATTAATAAAGGTTCAAGATTACTTAACTATTTCCATTCGGCTGGCCAGTTGCAGAGGAGCTGAGAAATTCAGCACAGGCTACGATCACAGTAAAACATAATGCATGGGATCATGTGTGAGCTAATAACTATTTTTATATACTTAATGTAATAGAAGTCACTCATGCTGTAATGTATATATGACTCTGGTTGCTGACATTCTCCATCAATGGCTGGTGTAAACAGATCCCAGCTACCCCAATGCCTTTGCTCATAGTCTCAATTTTTTCCCTGTTTTTCCATCCAAATACAAAGAAAATAAACACATTGTGGCGATGCTTTTGGTGGCAGCCTTGGCCCGTTTGCTGGTGTAAGGCTCCCGTGAACAGCTGCCCTGCACCACTCCACACCCCCCTCGATGGAGCCTTCGCTGCCCGGCAGCAGGCGGTGGGGGTGGCCCCAGGGAATGCTGTCCCCACAGAGCTTACAGACAGATATGACATGATTGTGCATGGCTGAGGGGGACACCTGACATCTGCCCCCTCCCTCCCATTCGCTCACACCACCAGCAACTGATGCTTCAGCAAAGACACTCTCCCTGCAGAGTCCCTGTAGTGAGAACCAACACCACATAGGGTCCACGAGCAGAGGTGTGCCCATGATAGGTGCACTGCTCCCCATGAGGCTCTTCCCTCATGCTGGTCTCACCTAAGTACCCATCATCCCCAGGTGCAGCTATGTGCAGCTATGTACCTTCTCCAGAGAACAAAGCAGCTCCTGGGGGCTCTGACTCTGCCCACCAGCTGAAGATCAGGGTGGGCTCCTTGTTTTGAGCCACTTCACTTGTACAAAGAATCACTCAGTTAGAGCATACAGGTCTGGAAGGATATGCAGAAGGTCTCCTAGTGTATTTCTAGCCCAAAGCAATCATTGAACACTAATCACCTCTGATATACATCTGCTCAAATGTTGCCAAAAATCCTCCAGTGATGGAGATCTCACAACCTCCCTGGGCATAACTGTTGTGACCAAGTGCACCACAGTGCCTAATCTCAGCCTGCTGCAATGCTCATCCATTACTTTTTATTTCAGCGAGAGACTAGGTCATTTATTTTGTACTGTTGCAGGTTCTTATCCTGCCCTCATGCACTGGCCATGAGCTGTTCATCTTCCCCTTGAACGGGGGTTCCCATACAGCCCTGAGATCCCCCACCCCACGCTGACTCTCCTCGCAGCCCACCTTGGCCCCTTAGGGCTGCCACCCAGCCTGGCTCCGCATGGCACAGAGGCAGCCCAAGGAGGAGAGAGACAGAAAAACTGGGGTAGATTTTCTCGCCTGTGCTCCCTGCGTTGCCCTCCCCGCATCCTCCCACAGCAGCACTAGCTGCAGACCCTTAACTGAACTGCTCTTCCCATGACTCCCTTTCCCCAGCCCTCTCGTTTCTCAACTATGTGATCCCAGCTCTCACGCTCGTTCCTCATGGGTCATGTTTTCCAGACTGCTCATCATTTTTGTTGCTTTCCATTGGACTCTGTCCAACTGGGCCACATCCTTCTTGAAGTTCAGTGCTCTCAGCCTAGCACAGCATCCCTGCTGGGGGCTCACACATGCTCAGGAGAAAAATCACTCTATTTGTCTTGCAGGCTGTAATTTGGTTCATATATCTCAGCATGGAGACGACCTGACGCCACTGACTCATGCTTTGCCTTTGATCTGTTACGACCCCCAGACCCTCCTCTGCAGAGTGATGTTAATGCAGACATCTTTTCTCATGCAGCTGCTTATTTTTGTGTAAGGTGGGACCTCCCAATTGTCCCTGAAGAACTGCATCCTATTTTTTCTCGAACTGTTTCTCCAGTTTGACAAGACCGTTTGTCAAGCTCAAGCTGTGTCCTCCAATGTACTTGCAGCCTATTCCAGCTTGCTTGGTCTGCAAAGTTAATAAGTTTATTATTTATTTTATAGGCAACCATTAATAATGACCTGGTCTGGCATTTCCCTGCTACTGGCATTGTCTCCAGAAGCCACCTTGTTCATTCTTCATGAAGCTTTTCTGTGGAAATTGGATTTGGTCAGAGCAAGAGGATTCATTATGAGAACAGAATACAAAGGGCCTGATAAGAAACAAGACAGAACAAGAGGTAAGAGGAAACAGAATTAAACTCAGGTTATTCCTTTTTTCCAATCTGAGGAGAAATTAATGCAACACATTATGCACGACATCCGCTTCATCTTAGCAGTCCTAGCCAGTAGCAAGTCAGAAATACGTGTGTATGCCATGGGCATGTCATATAGCCACCAAATCAAGATGACCTCCCATATGCCAGCATGTCCCAGAGAGGAGCTGAAAGACAGAAGAGGTCAGTGCATGCAGTGGCTGGAGCACAGATTATCAGGGAGCCTGGGGGAGCCCACAAAAGGGGATACTGCTGACATCAGGGTTCAATAGCAAAGAGTCATCAGTCCTGCAAAAGTGACTGTGAAAAGAGAGAATCTCCCTGGCTCTACCTTTGCTTGGCCAGCTGAGTCTCTACACTCAGTCTAATGTCCACTTCTCCTACCAGTGAGCTTCAAGGAGGTGCCCAGCTGTCCCAGCTCATTCTCAGCAAACATGCCCAGTTTTCCTGTCTTGCTGCTGTATTGAACAGTGGCTCTCTTCACCCTGACAGCTGCTTTCAGTTGACACAGCAACAGACAGCACCAGTGATTATAATGGTTGGGTCACCCTATGTTGCTAGAGTGTAAATCCCCCCATTTCCAAAACTGGGAGCTGATCAGCAACTGCTTTTTCAGTTGGCTTAAAATGAATGGTCATCATACAACCATGATGTAGCTGGCCTCTGCCTGCCTGCTCTTTTCCTGCTGTGCTCAGGACAAAGGAACTCAACAGCAAAGCTCTGTGTCTCTTGTGCCCATGGAGGCTCCTGAGGTAACAAAGGGATTATGCTTTTATCTTCCTGAGGCTATATGAAAGGATTTGCATTCACAGTAAAAACCCACTCCTTTTCCATCATCTTCCTTCTGCCCTTGTACTTTCAATATCCAGTCTCACAAGAATTCCTTTGTGCATGAAGTATTTTCATTGCTTTTTTTTTTCTTTCCCTGGGTTTGCTGTCAGCAAACAGGCCCTTGGTGTATATTAGCTTAAAGAATACCTGAAACTCAGATTTGGGACCCGAGGGATGCTTTAAAAAAGAATTTAGAGACCTCGCAGGCAACACTTTATGGGGAGTTTAACTCTTTTAATGTCCAAAGTCCCAAGACAACATGGAAAATATCAGAAGGAAGTGCAAAGGAAGAGCTCAAATGGATAAATCGGTGTGGCTTAGGAAAGAGAAGAGACAAGATAGAGTCTGGAAACTGATGAAAGTAGAGAACTGACTGTGTAAACTTGAAGAAAGAGCATAATCAGGAAGAAAAAGTGTTCAGAATTAACTCAGAGGCCAAGTCTAGAGAAGAGCTTTGCCACCACGGTTATGTCAGTAACACTGAGCTATATCCAGTTTCACACCAGCTCACTCCCAGACAACATCTCAGCAGATGCAGATGCAGTTGTTTCACAGAACCTGAGCACCTTCCTCAAAGGAGAGCCAATTTCAAAGAAAAATCGAATTTCTCAGGGTCATATCCAGGCAAGTTTTGAAGGTTTTTTTCCCCAGGAAAAATTCCTTTGTTAAATTTGTTTATTTTCACTCTTCAAAGTGAGCAAGAGCTGGCAGCAATACGTTGTGCCAGCACAGCTATGGCTTTGCTTGGTACAAAATACCAGCAAAACTCTGCTAGTGATGAAGCTCCCAGAGCTCACCACCTGCAACGAATTTCTTAGCAGATTTCATGCACAAAGAGAATTACTTAATTCTCAGTTAATTTCAGTTCACTTTGGCATCCTTCTCTCTCTTCAGACCCTCAGAAAAACACTCCCAGTAAGCTCTCAATGGGGTCTGTGGGGTAGAATCAGGCCCTTACTCCCTGCCCCAAATGCAACCAGGATTTCTGCTCCTGGACTGGGTGGGAACAAGCCAGGAAACAGGCAGGCAAGTCCCTGGGAAAGGCTGCTGAGCTGCCTTCCAGCTTCCTTGGGCAACAGCTGTAATCTGTGTTATGATGTCCTTCAGTGGCGTTTTATTTCTTAAAAATATTCTGCATAATCTAATAAAAAGTAGTAGAACTATTGTTGGCATGGGACACATTCACAGCTGAAGGACATCTGTCTCATTCTGTTTGCCATCTCAGGGCTGAGGCAGTGCTGCAGGTCTCTGTCATCTAGTCTTCAGGAGTGCCCAGAGTAGCTCCTGGTTCTCTCTTCCCCTTGCTCACATTAAAACCACAGACACGGTCCTTACAGGAATCCTTCTCCATTCTTCCTGCCGAAAACCAGTCTGCAGAGGAAACTCTGGAGCTTGCAGACTGACTGACAGCAATAAAACTTATGGTGCTGGAAGTACAGGACCAGAGCACACAACTTCCTAACAAGCATAATGGCTCTTCAGTGGATTCAATAGCTACACTTCGCTGACTGTGTGCATCCCCATCTACTGACTGTAGCAGCAAATAAAGGGGAGTGTCATAACCGAGATGAACTGCAGCTCTGGTGGCCTCACCCGTCAATGGCGTCCTGGTCTGCTTTTGATCCTGACTCTAAACCATGACAAATAGAAAAGTGCAAGTAGCATCAGAAATAATAAAGAAAATGTATTTTATTTTTCTCATTTTAAAACTGGCTGCCCCAGGCCTAGATGGGTGCACGCTCCACTGAATCGCACACTGGCTGGATGGCTGGGCCCAGAGAGTGATGGGGAGTGGAGTTAAATCTGACTGGTGGTTGGTCACACCTGGTGTTCCCCAGGGCTCTGGGCCAGGGCTGCTCCTCTTTAACATCTTTATCAATGACCTTGATGAGGAGATTGAGAGAACCCTCAGTAAATTTGCAGATGACACTAGGTTAGGTGGGTGTGTTGACCTGCTTGAGGGTAAGGGGGCTTTTCACAGGGACCTGGACAGGCTGGACCGATGGGCCATGGTCAGTTGTATGAGCTTTAACAAAGTCAAGTGTAAAGTCCTGCACTTGGGCTGCAGCAACACCATGCAAGGCTCCAGACTTGGGGAGGAGTGGCTGGAAAGCTGCTAGGCAGAAGGGACCTGGAGGTGTTGACTAGTAGCCATCTGAATACGAGCCAGCAGTATGCCCAGGTGGCCAAGTAGGCCAATGGCATCCTGGCTTGTGTCAGGAATAGTGTAGTCAGCAGGACCAGAGAAGTGATTGTCCCACTGTACTCTGTACTGGTGAGGCCACATCTTGAGTACTGGGTTCAGTTTTGGGCACCACAGTACAAGAAGGACATTTTGGTTCTGGAGAGGGTGCAGAGAAGGGCAGCAAATCTGGTGAAGGGCCTTGAGGACAAGCCCTATGAGGAGTGGCTGAGGGAACTGGGGTTGTTTAGCCTGAAGAAGAGGAGGCTGAGTGAGACCTTATCACTCTCCACAGCTACCTGAAAGGAGGATGTAGGGAGGCTGGTGTTGGCCTCATCTTACATGCCCCAACTGACAGGACAAGAGGAAATGGTATTAAGTTATGCCAGAGGAGATTTAGATTAGACATTAGGAAAAACATCTTCACTGAAAAGATGATGAAACACTGGGACAGGCTCCCCAGGAAAGTGGTTGAATCACCATCCCTGGATGAATTTAAAAGCTGTCTAGATAGGGTGCTCAGTGATATGGTGTAGAAGTGGCCTGATAGAGTTAGATAACGGTTGGACTTGAGGATCTTAAAGGTCCTTTCCAACCATAGTGATTCTGTGAAAGAAACTGTAGAGGAAAGATGTCCTTGCCTTGGCGAGCTAGTTCTCAGTATTGGCTGCTCTGCACTGAGAGTGGTGAGAATCTGCCTCAGTCTAATGACTGTGTTATTAGGAAGGTTTCTAAGAGGGAGAAGAAACATCACTTCTCAAGTGGGGAGTCACAGGAATCACATTGCACCACTGCTATGCTGTAGACAAGTAGGGCTGTTCCTCACCCAGCTGGCAATGTATCTGGTCTAGCTGCATCAGTGGTGTCCACCAGTGCCTGTTCCTTGGCCCTCAGGGAACACCACTAGTAGTATGGAAAGTTTTGAGCCTCTGCATTGGTTTTCAAATTGACAAGATAGCAGCAGGAGTGCTACAGGCTTCAAAGTCTGACTGGACCCTTGGCAGCACCAAAGAATGCTTGAAACCAGATGTTATATCCAAAACCTATCTTTACATTCCAGATGTGGGGACATTTTAACTGGCTTTATCTTCAATGGCATTACAATGCCCATTGCAAGAATGTTTTAAGTCCACATACAACTTAAAGCAGCTTTTTCTCACTATCATCTGAGAATGTTTATGTTGCTAGAGAAGAAGGCCAACTGAGAACACAGCACTTCTGCCTTCCCTGGAGAGCCTCACCATCTTGTAAAAGGGCAGTAAACAGGAAAATACCTTCTGGCCCAAGGAAGGCAGGACTACTCTAAGGTATATGCAATATAAGTGTATGTATGCAATGCCAACAAGGCTACTGCAACCACTTGACTCTTTTATCTCGGTATTTCGGCTGTACCTTTTTCTATTCTGATCATTTGTGATTATTTTAAGTACCTGCACTGTTTTCAAAGATTTTGTTTTCATTTTAACTCTTGATTTTGGGTTTGGTTTGGTGTTTGGTTTTTGGGGGCTTTGGGTTTTTTTTTGTTTTGTTTTTGTTTGTTTGTTTGTTTGTTTGTTTGTTTTTGGTTTTTTTTTTTGTTTGTTTGGTTTGGTTTGGTTTGGTTTTTTATCATGGGGAGGAAGACTTAAGTTGCCCAAAAAATAAAAGATTTCTTTTTGGTTTGTATGTTTACAAAAATACAGAATTGGTCTTTCTTTTACACTGGCCATCATGTCTTCACCTCTACCGTTGAATCTAATTCTATCCTGCTTTCCAATAATTCAGTTAAAAGAAAAAACAGATAGGTCACATAACATGACCCTAAAACTTGCTGCCAAAGGTAAGCAGCAAAGAAGTTGCCAGACTCACTGAGAAGTTCAAACTCCAGCTTTCCAGTCTAACATAATGAAAAATCCACTCATTCTAGTCTAGCATGCTGGTACTTTTCCTGCCTGACTGGAGAAAAAGAAGCAGGGGGTGAAGAGAAAGAGCCTCCCCACCCCAAATCATAAAATGTTCATTAACAAGGATGTTGGAGACATCACTGGATCCTCAGGGAAGTTCTGTGTATGAGCCCATTTATCCAACAGTACTCATTGGCCCTGCACCCCAGCAGCACAAGTTCAACTGCTTTCACTCCAGCCTGTGCCTTACTCCTAGAGGTGAGAAGGTTTTCTCTAGGGAGAAAAAAGAAAAAAAAAAAAAGTTTCTTTGACTCAAGGAGGAGGTTCATCACTCTGGAAGAAGGGTTGAAAATCAATGAGACAGGAGAGCGAAACATAAACCTGAGATTAGTTCCTGGTTTGTTTTCTACCTCCCCAGTCTGAAGCTATAGAAACACATATGGTGTCCACTTTCTCCCACAGGCAGAGTTAATTACTAGTGTGAATTGCTCTCAGTGCTTCCTGCTGGAATATCACAGAACCACTGACCCGATGCCACTGCCTCTGCTGCCTCCTCTCCAGGCAGCGAAAGAGAGCAACAAAATCATTAGGAAAGATGCTGAACAAGTTCTTTTCCCAGTCAGGATCCCCCTTCTCCTACCTGCAGTGCCAGGACCTTTGGTGCTGGAGCTCAGACTAATCAGCAGAGAGGAAACAGGAGAATTTGTGTGAAAATGAAAGACAAAGAATACACCCTTTCAGTAACAGGGAGCAAGATTCAGCTCTGTGGATACAACTACAGCCTGCAATGCATCCCTACCTTTCTGGTGTCAACCAGTGGCCTCCTAGCTCCTCTTCACTGCTTCTCCTTAAGATCCTTTTATGGTTCTATGTGTCTCTGCCACTGCTCCACCCTAAAACCATACCTTTCCATATGTCTTGAAAGACTCATCATCCGTCCAGCATGGTTAGTGAAGATGGTTGATCATATTACTGAATTCACAGCTCTTCACTGGGCATGGTGCCTGGCAGTGACCCATTGTTCTTGCCGTGGTTGCTGCCACTCTTATGAGGCAATCCAGTCAACACCTCCAGCTTAGAAAGTCCTATCTTGCCAGGAGTTGTGAAGTATCCAGGAGTTATCCATTCTCCAGATCAAGGCCCTGACCATACAGCTCTTCATCCCCATTGTCTTCTTTTTCCCAGGTTTTGCTGCCTGTGAGATACAATGACACAGTAAGACATTGTCATCCTCATTGTCTCCCATGGAGTGCTGTAACTGAGGATCTTTACAATTTCACTGAAGGTAAATCATAGGATTTCAGCTGAAAACAAGACCTCCTCCCTCACCTGCACAAAATGGCTATTATAGAGGCAGACTAGTCCATTCTTCAGTAACTAAAGCCTGAAGAAAACCTTCTCCGGATGTTGTCTGTGTGTATAGTGTAGGATATACTCCTGGTGTAGATCTCTCAGGACAACTGTCCCAGGTGGCATCTTCACTGACTCTTCAATGCTACTGTGAGCAGATTGTCTGCCTGCTCAGCAGCTACTCACAGGATACCCTGGAATACTGCTGTGAACAGAGGCTTCTTCTCTGGCTAGTCCCTCTGGAGGAAGAAGGCATGCAACAAGAACTCACATCCGAGAGTGGAAAAACAGCTGAAGTAGGGTCTGCTTCTGCTGGAAGCTTCCCACCCTCTCTGTGTGCTCATTTCTCCTAATGATACACCTGAGCAACTGGGAGCTGTATCAGCACAAATCCATGGAGTGATGGGACTGGTTTCAGTTCTGTTCCCATTCCCCTGTGCTCAATACAAGAAAGACACGAATAAACTGGAGGGAGTTCAGCTAAGGCCACATGAGATGGCTGGCAGCTGGAGCACTGGTCCTGTGAGAAGGGCTTGTCCCCCTTTATGTAGGCACCTACACTTCATGCAATGAGAGCAAAATGCAATGGCTTCCAGTGCAGGCACTTTCCTCAGCCCCAGTGGGATGGTGAGGAGAGAAGGAAAGCAAGGAAGACGAAATAAGTGAAGACATCCACAGGGCAAAGGATCCTGAGACCTGTCCACCTCCATTTAGCCTCAGCCCCATTAGAGCTTTCTTCCTCTTCCAGCCCACCACTCCCCTTCCACCTCACTCTCTCCAGCACCCTTCTCAGAGCATTGCCAGGACCCTCCTCCAAACCCCAGCACCCCTCTGGGGAGTGGCCCTGGGTTTGCACCTCTTCTCTTCCCTCCCATGCACAAGTTTTCACAGCCCTGCAAGCTCCCCAGCCAGTGCATACCACATACCAGCAACAGCCCTTCCACCTGGCAAGGGTGGCCCCCCACTGAGGGACAGGCAGTCAACAGCAGCAGTAGATAGCAACAACTAGCACTCCCCATGGGGTTTATTGACACTTCCCAAAGACTTCCATCCACTCTCCTGGCTCATAAATTCCCTTTTGCCATCACTTCTGTTCCATGAGGTGCTGAGCAGGTCCCCTGCAATGCAGAAGCTCATCCTGGCCATCCTCTGCCTGTTGGGCCCTTGCTGCCTCTGGGGCATAGAGGCATGGGAATATGAATCCATCCTCATGGTGCCAAATGGAGTTCCCTGGGGCTCTTGGGGGCACCGACACATTTGCACAGTGGCTACAGTAAGGGATTTGAAGTGAAGGTAAGGTTTCACTCCATCTTTGGGGTGGGAAAAAACCCACTGTGAAATGTTACTTTGGTCTCAGCAGTGCTAACCATAACACTTTGCCCCATCACAGCACTTGGCATTGTATCTGTGTTGCTCGTGCAGGTTTGTCAGCAAGAAATCTCTAGCACAGGGTAGCTCTCCAGACTCCCTGCCAGCGAGTGATTTCTTAGCAGGGTCCATAGGGTAAGAAAAGACCTGGGGTGAGTACCAGAGGGCCTATTCTCAAGGGTCTGGGACAACTCCCACCTGCCAGCATTCCAGCTCTGAGTGTCACACCACATGGCAAGAGGGTGGACATGACCCAGGACAAGAGCCACTGAGCATTCCTAGGTCTAGAACATCTGCTCCACAGTTTGGAGAGAAAGCAGAGGTGGGCAACAGTGAAAAGGGCTCCTGAGAAATGCCATGGAGCTGCCTCATAGCCCTGCTCAGCAGCACTGTTTGTGTCTGGCTCTATCCCCAGAGCCTTCTACCACCTCTCATCACAAGGGTTCATCTCATCTCTTCTTTTAAATGAGGGTGACAAACTCTCCTGTTTTCTTGCCCTCTTCTAAGATGAAGCCTTACCAGGGATTTTGGCTGTTTCACGACAATACAGCTCTGAACAGCATCCACCTGCTCTGCACAGATGGTACAGTCATGGAGTCCTCTGTGGGGTTGTGAGTAGTCTTTGCTTTCTTGTCCTCCTTCAAGGCAGCAGCTTCTGGGGAGCATGAAGGAAAACCAACACAATGGTTTCTCCATAGCCATCCACACCCCCTGTGAAGGTGGCCCCCCACTCTGCTTGAGGAGTTGGATGAGGTCCCCCTGGCCACAAAGTATGAAGGTCTTAGGGTAGAGATCTGGTCCCAAAGAACGGAACTGTACTTTGAAAGACAAAGGAGAATTCAAAAAATGCAGATCTTATACCTGTACTTTCTCCTTTTTCTCAATTGTTTGCTTTGAGAAGGACACTGGTACTAAGTCACAGGGACAAAGCAAGCAGCTGAAATTCCTGCAGCAACAGGGCAGCCAAGGGTTGATGGTAGCCAGGCATCTAGGGGGTGATGGGGAAGCAGAGTGGAACAGGTTCTCATAGAAACCCACCACCCCTGTGTGGGACCTTTGCCTCAGGACTACCAGGATCCCAGGAGAGTTGCAGTGTTGATTGCAGCACAGCAGAGGCTAAACAGATCTTGGCAAGTCATTTTTTTGTCTGGCAGTTGGGGAAACTGGTCCAAAGCCTGTATCTGCCCCAGCAACAAACCGGTTTCCTTCTCATTCTGTGTGGCAGAGAGACAGCATTTGCATGATGATACAATGGCAAACAATGTGAGGTTCACCTGCTTGAATGGGACAAAGCTGGTGACTTTTGGGGTGTCACTTCAGCCCATGGAGCAGCAGCTGCACCTGCAGGGCTGTCTGTGGGCTCCAGACAGAGGTGTTGGAGCCTCAGGGAACTGGGGATGACACAGCTCTCAACATCTATAAAGCTCCTAACCATTACACCTTGAATCTGTCCTTGTACAAGCAGCAATGTGCATTTTTCTTCATCATGCTTTTTCAAGGGTAGACAGATCCTGTGCCTACAGCACTGTGGGGGTTTTCTCCTGCCCCCATCCAGCTGCTGCAAGGTCACTGCCGTTTCTTGCTCCCAGAGTCCTCCTGCAGCAAAAGAGAATTGCTGAGTACATGAGCTGGCAGCATGGTCACACATCCTCATGGGTGGGTATCCAACCCAAAGAGCTAAAGACACTCTTGAAGCAGCTCAGTTTTCTGTTGTGGGAACCTCTGCTTACAATTAGATATAGTAGGAAAATTCATAAATCAGCTTTTCCCCTGGGGAGAAAACATTCCCCTAGTACACTCTGAAATACACTGAGACAAAAAGATAGGACTCTTGTGAGGAATGGCTCAGGATTTTTTTGTATTACCTTCATGTCATATCACTTTGGTATCACTCATTCAGTTAAGGGAGTTCCTGCACACAGCACTTTACATGGCTTTAAACTTGAAAGAGCCTTTCTGTCTACACAGGTGGCTCCTGCAAGTGAACTAGTCTTACAAGCAATTTCACGGTCTTCCCACTCAGCTCCTAGCCCTCCCCATTATAACAAAAATGCTTGATTGGGCAGAATCCAAAGGCAATGGCAGGTCCTCTTGCATAATATATATCCCAGTTTCGGGGCTGAGAAGATCTAGCAGTGAAATGCCAGAAGAGAATTCCATGTCCACTGCTCCTTCAAATCCATGATTTGATTAATGTTGGATTTTGGACTGTGCATGCCACTACTCTACACCAGTGAACCCCGGGGCTTGCCACAGTCCACCACGAGGTGACAAGGCTCATGTCAAGCACTCACCTTCTGTCCATTCACAGCAGCATGTGGCCCCTTTCATCTCAGGGAAAATTGAGGGAAATACCAGATGGAATCTCAAGGCTCCTCAATAACAGTCCTGCCTTTTGCACAGTTATTTTCCTCACTGCAAAGCCAGGGCTGCTTGCAATGTTTGATTTTACACCCCTCACTTCATGCCTATTTTTCCTATAGGCACCTTTTGTGTAAAATAGCCAGCAGCATCTACTCTACCCCATTTACTGGGCAGAGCATGCATGGTGCTCAAAATTTTACGCAAAAATATTCACAGCAGCATTTCTTCAACATGTGTAGGTTATATGTAACAATGACCATTAATGAAATAATGTCAGTTAGTCACATATGGTTTAGAGCATCTGGAGGATGGGGTCTAGCTCTGAAACAACTCCTTCAGTTCAACTTGTAAAGAGTTTGTTGCATCCATGGAAGGATGGTGGCCTTGTTCTACACAAGCAACCAGCTTTCCTTCTCAGAAAGTCCTAGTTATATAAAGTGGTCTATGCCCTAATCTTTGATGCAATATGAGCACATATACTTGCAGGCAACCTCTTCACATGCTAGGTGAGGTGACAGCACATTTCTTAGAAGTCACAGGTCTGTCCCTTAGCTGTCACAACATCTGGGATGCCCTTCCTGGAGTGAGACAATAAGTATGAGCAATAAAGTACAAGCAGGATACAAAATGCCTTGGAAATTTTCCTGGTTGTTTTGTCCTGAGAGTACTGAAGGAAGACACAGAACATTTTGGTATTCCCCATTTCCAATCCAAAGTTTGGTTCCCCCAGTGTATTAGCAGCCTTTGGACATCACTGCCACATGATAAATGCAGCATGAGCCACTCCACAGACTCTGAAATGAGTGGATTTACATCTGCTTATAAGTCATATAAGCTGAAATAATGTATACCAAAGCTGGGAAATAGCTGTCTTCAGAGCTTTCAAATGCTCATGCCAGACAGCATGAACCCACCTCTAGGCACTGGGCCTTTCAAACAAACTATCATCTCCATAACAGCAGTCAGCCCCAAAATTGCCCCAGAAAATTTCTTGCTTCCTCCTTAAAAGCAACAAGTGTCGGACCCCAGTCTAAATTGGATAATAAACTGAACTGGAAGACACCGCAGCCTAGAAGCTCTCTTGGGTTTACCATCACCCTCTGGGCCCACCACATTCCCTCCAGAAAAAGTATAATATTTCTCCAGTGCTGCAAAGTTTGAACTTGGATCCACATTGAGCAAATGTCCCCAGCGTTCGGATCTCTTCCAAGCCAGCTTATTTCCTCTGAGAACATATTTAATGAAGTACTTGCTTATGTTTTCCTTGAAGTAGAAATACCGTATCTGATGTTATCTGTTATTTTTTATTTTATTAGGAGATTTGTTTTTGCTTCCACAAATGTGTCTTTGACCTGTAATAAAGTCCATACTGAAGTAATGGCTAATTCTGAACAAGTAAGTAATTATTCCACTAAATCCAAGGAAGGGTACAAACAGCTACACTCCTCTGACCTTTCGGTGCCCTGTTTCAGAAATGAGCATGTACTTTGAGCATCAGAAGAAAATTTCTTGTCTTGTGGTTCTGCAGGGTCATAGCAGAGTGCTGCCTATAGACATGTAATTAGAAGGGAAGTTAATGAATTGCTCAGGCACATGTTTCCCGTGGATAAAGCAGATAGAAAGCATATTTAAGTGGGCTGAACAGTTTATTAAATGAGATTATAGTAGACACTATGCCTTTTGTCAAGTGTCATTTCAAGAAGAATTGATGTAATTTGTCAGGAAAGTCCATTAGTTGAAAAAGGGCAGTAATCTCTGCTGATGCAAACCAGCCTGAGCCCTCATTTCTCTTGGCCTAAATATTTTCTCCTTTTTTTCTTTCCTATCCTTGAACCTTTCATATCTTCCCTTCAATTTTCTAGCAAAAACAGAGATCAGCCATGAG
The DNA here is from genome assembly GCF_000691845.1 of Merops nubicus. Taxonomy (NCBI): domain Eukaryota; kingdom Metazoa; phylum Chordata; class Aves; order Coraciiformes; family Meropidae; genus Merops; species Merops nubicus. The sequence goes on from NW_008587543.1 coordinate 30,059, forward strand.
TTCAGATAAACGCTTTCTAACACTCATTGTGGTATTGAAAATTTCCTTCTTCTGCCCAGCTTCACCATGTTTGCAGAGACATTTCCATGGAGTACTGCTGCCTTCCATACACAGGATTCTGAAGCTGATTTAGGATTAATCCATCTTTTAGGTAGCTTTCAGATGCTTCTGTCCCTAGAAAAGAAGAGGGGAGGGACATCATACCACCCAAGCCAATTTGCCAACAGCCGGAGCAGATTCCTTTGTGTGTCTGTGAAGGACCTGATGCCTTGCCAAGGCCTGGAGATGGTCCTGCTGCAGAAGAGAGGACATATCTAGGGAGGCTACCTTCTCGCTGGCCTGCATAAGGACCAGCTCCAGCACTGCTGCTCTTTACAGCCACCTGGAGCTTTCATAACTGTTTCAGTAACACACTTCAACCAGAACATTTTAGCACAGGAGGTGAGAGTTTTTCTGTCTCAGCTATGATGGCTATGCACCGGATTTTGTTGGGGGAGGATGGGGTGTCCTCTTCCTGTTTCAGGGGATACCACTTGAAAGCTTCCCAGTATCAAGCTGAAATATTGACACTGCTGTGGGAGAGTCTTAAAAGAAGGGAAGAACCATCACCTTTCATGCTTCTTCTCTCTGGCATGATTTTGAAGTGTATTTTGAAAGAAAAATAGAAATCTTACTAAGTGAAGAAAGCAGACAACATCATTTGCTGTTCTCACAGTGCTTCCCAGCCTCATAAGTGTGGAAGTAACATCTGGTTTTACAAGAACAAGACACCAAGAAAATGCTACAGTTTCAGTGTCTTGCTAATATCTGTGTCTTGATTGCAGTTGTAGTACATACTCCAAAGTCTCATTATGCAGCTATTTTTTTCTCAATTCATCACAAAGGCCTGTCAAAAAACAACTACTAAGTACCTGATTCCCCTTCTCTAAATATTGCTTGTCTGCTCATACAGATTTGTCTAAATGCACCTCTGTCATCCATAATAAAGTAATAGGCCTAAAAATTACTCAGTGTCATCTTCCATCTTCAATTAGGTACAGAAGATGTTTTAAACCTAAATTGATGCCTTTATTACACTTTTTCCTTTCTGCTCCTTGTAGCATTTTCAGATACTATCTCTCAATAACTGCAACAGGAAGAAAGAACATAAAACCATTCTGATGCTAGTGTTATCTTCTTGAGCTGAAATATCCAAATGTTCAGGTTCAATATCTCTGCCTAATTTGTCAGTTGTATTTGCTGTATTAATTAACACATAGTAATTCCACTCAATGCAGTCTGGTAGGAGCTGGTGTCTGGGCTGGCTTGCCAGGAGCCCAGGTAATGAAGCAGCCCTGCCAGCGTGACAGGTTCATTAATAGCTTGTGTGCTGAAGCTAAATGAAAAAAAAAAAAACAAAACAAAGCCAAAACCAAAACCAACCAACCAAAGAATCATGGCCTGACAGGAGAGAGAAGCAGGATGAGTTACCAATATCTGTGACACAACCCCTTGCTCTGAGCAAGATGGGCCAGGCACCCTGTGCTGCTCTGGTGGGGCCAGCCAGGCTCCTCTCACAGCTGCCCAGTGCTGGCACCCTCCTCCCATGCTCTTCCTCCAGCACTCCTCTGCCCACACGAGCTTGAATCTGATATTGCCAAGGGTTAGGGTTGGGCTAGCCACTAGATAAATGACAGACACTCTTTATTAATCCCTCTTGATTTGGGAAGGGAATAAGGGAGAGAGACTTGTGGATTGGAAAACCAGAACAGCTTTAATGAAAATAGTAATAATAAAATGAATTATATACCAAACCAACATCGAACGCAACCCTTGCAACAGCAGTTACAACATTTGCACCACCGATGCTGTGGGCAGGCACTGGAGAAGTCCCAGACTGGACTCAGTGGCAGATATGAAACCGATTCAGGAGCTGGATTCTGGTACTGGATTCAGGAACACATGGACAGGGATCAAAGGCAGAATGGATAGAGTCATCCTCGGACACCAGCCGTGGAAGAAGAGGGCTTGACCCCCATGATCTCTCAGCTTTATACTGACTACAACAAATATGGGATGGAATACATTGCTGGCCAGTTCAGGGTCACCTGTCCCATCCACTCCTACCTGCAGGTGCTGCATTTACTTTCAGCATCCCCTACGTGGCACAAAAAATTTAGCAGTGAAATTGGTCTGCACAGGTATAAGTACAAGCAAGAGCCTTTCTACAAACCCATCCTTGTTAGTAACTATAAACATCAAGCAATATCACTGCTAGTAAACAAATGCAAAAATATCTGGCTAGTTCAGAAAGTGGTGTTACTTTGAAGAAAGAGAATTAGCTGAAAAGTAAAAACACTGAACAGAAACAGATCTGTTCTAGCTCAAACCAGGACAGATATCCCTGGAGACATTTGTTTTAGCTTATCTAGAGCAACTTCTTAGCAAACTGTGAGGTTCCTAATTCTAATACACTTGCCATCTGTCCCAAATTACACTGTACTGCCAGGCTGGGTTTTGTGTAAAAAGACTTTTACTAACACAAGTCAGTTTTACACACATCTGACAAGATCCAGAATGCAGACTGATTTTGCTGTCCCGTAAGTATGAAACACCAAGTCAGCTTACTGAGCACAGTTCTTATGGATAAACCCAGTTAAAACAAAAACAAAACCACACCCGTTTACTCTTCACTTAGCTCAAACTGTGCTACCCTTACTTAAACCTGCTAGGATCGGTTATACCAAGCCTTTCCTGTAATAGGGATTCAGGACCATTGGTTCACTATTTGTACACCAACAGAATGATGGCAAAAAGGCACAAACACCTGGAATTGCTCCTGGTTATCAAGAATGCAGTTGGGCAAGGAGAGTTTGGCCTGGTACCCACAAAATTCAGTTTTCCCCAACCTCTTTCATTAGGCTGTGCCTCTCTTTCTTTGGGTTGTAATATGCTCTGGCCAAACACAATCTTATTATGTGTATGGGGTGTCTAATGCTACCTAGAGACTCAAATTACAATCAAACAGCTGTGGGGTTTCTGCTTTTGTCTCCCTCCCCAAGGCTTTCCATGTGAACTCTGATAATTCTGAGAAGGAGAAATGTTATATCTCAGGAGAGCTTACCTTTGATTAGGCATCTACACTTCTTTAAACTCCTGGGTAATTTTTCTAATCCATATCCTGAATGTTGGACATTAAGTTGATGCAATTTGCAATGAGTGAGTTGTAAATACCTCAAAAATACAAGATTTATAATGGGAGTGAGCAAAGATCATAAAATGGCCACAGTCATATGACTCCAGCATTATTTTTCATGCAAAGTGAGTAATATATTTGAAGTCAGCCACAACATCTACAAGAACCTGATTCCTTTGTACAGGAAGAATAAATTATGTTAGGGATCAAAAAGTGCTGAGCCTTCTTAATATAAAAATATAATTGATACATTAGCACAAGCGCTTGTTAGGTGATGCTGTCGTGAACAGCACAGGAAAAGCAAGTGGAGACTTAGTATTGCCCATGGACTTGCCAGGATATCTCTACTGCCAGAGCACACCCTATGTGTTGGGCAACCCACACCACTTTGGTTAAAAGGCTGGTAGAAAAAAGGCATCTCCAGCTCCTTGCCTTGAACGTGTCTCAGTTATTTCTTTCTGCAGTCTTAAGTGTCTAAAGAATCTCCTCTTAGTACAGTTTCACAAAAAGTTATTGTCCAAATGAAGGTCTTAAAAAATAAAATGATATTTTTATCTTCTTTTGGAAAATCACATTAAAAGAAGCCAGGGAAAGGCAGCCTTTGTTCTGCTTAACCACAGGTAAAATCACTAATTAATGGAGAAAAAGTATTTCAGAGACACTATGATCTGTAGGTCCAGATTAAGCCAAGGTACGTTTTGCCCCCAGCCTAATCCCATGCTTGGGCCCAAATATGCCATGGAGCAGAGTCATTATGAAAGTGATGCCAGTGAGATCTGTTGTCATAAAATTGAGACCCCCACGTAGGAGCTTTGTAGTTAAGGAATAAATAGAGGCAAAGAATCATTATACTTGGTGCTGTGGGAGTTTTAGGAAGGCATGTTTTCTGTAACTCATGGAAACAACACACAACCTTTGACATGACTATTTTACTTTTATTGATAGCAGATGTCATTGCAAGCCAAGGGAAGAAGGAAACCATATGGCCACTGTTTTAAGAGAGTCATTTAATTATGTCCATGCCTTTGATATCATATACTGAGAGCCTTCAGGATTGCCAGTCAACTACAAAGAAGTCTTCAAATACCTCAGAGGCTTGCAGGTTCAGCCAGTAGCAGGGCTAAGAGTGTATCCCAGGCAAATACACACAGAGGACACTGACACAGCCTTCCACATAGACTACCACAGACAGCATGGTCTTTGCCAGCATCCCCACAAACACCAACAGTGCTCGTATATAGGCACCTATTGCTCAGTCCCATCCCTCCTCTCCAGCTGGTCAAAATTGTAGCCCACCAGTGAGAACACACGTGCTTTTGCTCTCCAGGTTCAGACACATGTCCACATTCACAGATCCCTCAGACATGAGCACAGCCCCTGAGTCCACCCAATGTCCATGCCTGGACAGACACACATGCACCCACTCATCTCACAGGCACCCCCAACCCACCAACCAAATATCAGCACAGGCTCATGGTCCAACTGACACCCATGCTCACATCCCAGGACCCAGCCACCATCTCAGACCTCCAGTCTTTCCACAGTCAGACTTCCTCCAGCCAGTCCAGTGCAAAATCTGCTGGCAAACACATGCATGGATACATGAAAGATTAAATTCACTACAGAAATATTATCACACTCAGTTTTTCCCAGTTTCTGGTGTCTAGGTCCCTCATATAGAAGCTGGTCTCTGCAGTTGCTGACAGATAGACCCCAGGACCTGGGAGGCACAGCCCCTTTTCCAGCTGCTGGCACTTAGACCTCACAGCTCTCAAAGTATAGTGAGATTAAAAGGAGAGAATGGTTCAGGAAAGGATTTAATAAGAAGGTGGGATAGATTTGGTGGTCAGACATAGGGCTCAGTCCAGCCAGCCCTTTTTATCCCTCCTTCTCTCTATTGCCTCATGTTTGTTCTTTACCCATCCACTCTGATCTGTCTCCTTCCCCTAAACTTGCTGTAATAAATTTGACATAACTTCACAAACTCCTTCCGATATGCCACAATAAGATTTGCACAGAGCCACAAACCCCCTCAAATGCCCAACAACACCCACAAGAATCATGTTTTCCCTCTTTGTCAGTGACAAAACTGAGGCTGACACCTTCAAGGCCGTGCTTGAGTAGTTTCTTCACTGACCCGTTGATCAGCCAACAGTTTTGGTCTTCACTAGACTGGATTGCAACAGCTGTCTCTGTCTCACCGAAGGAGGGACCACAGTTTCTATGTACAAAGCTTTTGGTTCAGGTAGTTGAAAAGTGTTACGTGCGCGCCAATATTTCTTACGCTCGGATTTGAAAGAATTGAACACACACAAAATCATGTTGAATACAGCCATCCATAATCACAGCTGGAGCATAACAGGAAAAAGGATTTTCTGAACCTTGCTTTCCCATTGTTAAATAGTAAGCTAATAGTCCTTTCTTTCCCACAGGTGATGATGTATTTGAGACAGAAACTGCTCTTGTTCTGTATATTCACAGCATTTCTTGTTTGATCCTGTTGGAAACCCAAGTAGTAATAAAGTACTGTATTTTTTTTTTCTCTGTTCCTCAAAATCACTTCTGTTTCATCGAATAAATAACTATTAAGACAATAAAATCATCACACTACCAGAAAATTGAATTAGCAGTCTGAAATCTCTATAATCAGGAATGAGCACACTAAACAGACACATCACTGTATATCCTTTTCAAAGTCCTGAGCAGTTCCACCACAATAAAATTCTTCAGGAAACAAACCATCAAAACCCAAGGATACATAAACATTTGTCTGCTATAATTACAATTACAGTGACGGTCAAGATTCATATGACAACCATATAATCTTCTCAAACTTAGGGAAATACCTGGGCTACTTCTTGTTTGGGGAACTCTCGAGGACAGATGGCACATCCCAGGCTGTTCAGACTGGAGCCAGGGGCTCTTCTCAGTCCTTTGAACAATGGTTAAGAAGAAGTGAGACTTTTTTTGTAAATGTGGGCAGTCACGACACCATAATCAAATTCCTGGCCTCTACAGCTGTATGTTATTTTAAAAAAAAATCTCCTATTTCCAGCTGTATTTCTGCATAGTAAAAACTATGTAAAACTATTTTTATGTAGAAAAAGCTGCTAGAGTTGTTATACTAAAAACACCTCCTGCAAGTGTTTATTTTTGTTGGGGGTTTTGCAGTGCATCCAGAAATGTGAACCAGCTCCTCCAAACTAGATCCTCCAAAGACACATGTCCTATCTGAAATAATAGGTCCCCTGTCAGCATCGGAGTTCAGAGCTCCACACACCAGTAACTCTTCTTGGTTGTGCTCAGCACAAAGACAGGGCCTGGAGCTCCCCTGCCCTTTTAATTCCTGAGACTGAAAATGCTGCATTACCACAACAGTGTGAAGCAAGAGATTTCACCCAGTCAGAGGCCTGTACCAGGGGCAGCAACAGAAGTCCACCTGAAGTCATTAAATAAAATGGTTAGTAAAAGTCAGGAGGAATTAAAGACAGGAGGGTTAAATCAGTCAGATGAAGAGGCTACTGATGCAACCTAGGGAATACGTAGCACCATATGTGAAAGAAGCACATGAAGAACTGGAGCTCAGCAGAACTCAACTGACATGTCAAAATCTGGCCTTATTTGGGGAAAAAAAAAAAAAAACAAACAAAAAAAATCACTCCACCACAAAAAGGTATGTTTCTATTTGCATGTTGTTTTCATTAGGCAGGATTTGACTGTTTCTGTCCAATCTACATCCTTCATTCTTTTCTATCACCTCTGGTATGCCATGACCCTGATTTTATATGGCAGCAGAACTACAGCATCACATGTAACCATACCCCATCTTGAGTAAAATGGTCTTATGAGGTCCTTCCTATTGACTAGGGATTTGAACAAAAGTTCAAAATCATTTCCTTCGTGTCAAAATTACCTCCTTGTAGTTTCTCATGTTTTCAGGGGTTTTTAGGGCTTTATAAACCATATATACTAAATCTAACAACCATGTGATATTTAATAGCATTGTAGGAATCATCTGGATCCCAGTGCAATGAGACTAAGAGATGAATTAAACAGTGGAATGAACCAACTATTTCAGCCTTTCACTATCCTCATAGCTGCTCATGGAAGTATCATGCGTAAATGACAAAACCATTAAAATTCCACATATATCTATTGCCTTCTCTCTAGGCCACTCAGAAAGAAAATAGTCTTGAGAAACTTTCAAAATCCTTTTTGTTTTTTCCTTACCCACATATATCAGCCTCAGATGTTTACTTGCGTTCTTCCCAGTTCCAGTTTATGGGTCAGAAGAGTGTAGGTCCCTGGGATCTCTTTAGCCTGCTTTTTGAAACATGTTTTTCTTCCACAGGTCCTCTGGGATGCAGCCAAAAGTCTTTGACTTCTGAAATATAACCACTAGTTTATGTGAAAATTTATCCTCAGTTTTTAGGGGCTGGCCTCAATTAAGGTCTCATGCCTTCAGAAACAGGAACCTTCAGTTCTCCCCACAGTCCCCATCTCTCGTTAGAACACTAAACCATATTAACAAACATTAAACTTGTAATTTGTGGAACATATTAAACACTCCCATCTTTAGTAAGACATAATTTGGCTAATATCTTAGAACAAGAAAATTCAGTGCTACTCTGATAGCTGCTGCAAGAGTCCCAGCTGAAAAGTTACAGTTCTATAGGATATAATCACAGAATGGCTGAGGTTGGAAGGGACCCTAGAGATGATCTGATCCAAACTCCCTGCCATGGGCAGGGACTCCTCTCAAATAGACTGGTTGCTCAAGGTCTCATCCAGCCTGTCTTGAACACCTCCAGAGAGAGGCCATCCACAACCTCTCTGGGCAATCTATTCCAAAAAAATCATGATCATAGTTTTCTGCAAGGAACTGTGTGATCCTTGTGGTCCCTTCCAACCCTGACAGATTCTGATCTGTTTTAGCAGAGGACTTTAGAGCCCTAATGGCTCAATGGTTGGACTTGATGATCTTGAAGGTCCCTTCCAACCTAAAGGATTCTATGATTCTAAATACAAGCTACAATCCAGCCTTCATGGATTAGACTTTCTACGGTGCAGGGGTCTACACATGAGGCAGGTGTCCAAGCTCTCACCACAGTCCACAGAGAGCCAGTCAGGACTCAGCTTGGAGTCCACTGGCTCATCCCAAAACTGCCACCCACAGTCATTGGGCTGAACCACTCCCTCAACTCTGCTCACTGTACTGACTGTAACATGAATTTAAACATCTTCCCTATACTAGTGCTAAATCACCCTTCATAAACTTAAGGTGAAATATATTTTACTCCTTGCATCTCACCATGGAGTAGTGAAAAGCCTACACTTGTTGCTGCGTTTCTTAGTGGAACTGAAGAATTAATTTCCAAGCAAATTCTGAAGGTTACAGAAGAACCGAAAGCTGAGGTTCATTTGCCAGCATGGGTAACATCTCCAGTGGCTTCCAAGAGGACAGAAGGTAAATTGTTCAATGTAAAATCTGGACTCAAGAGACACAAGGGGTCTTGGCTGAAACACACCTACAATCCACAGTTGCATATCAGGTTCTCTGATATTTTGAAGGATGTTCATGGACATTTGGGCAGTGCATATACAAAGTTTCAGTCCCTTCTGTGATTTAGTTGGGAACAAACATAAAGAAGTGCTGCTACTGATGTATTCACACCTTTGCTACCTCTCATTGATGCCTGCCCTCAAAAGAACACACAAATTCTTTCAGTACTGAAGAAATTTATCCTCTCCAAGGGCTTGTCCTAACAGAGGGAAGATGTTTCAAGATGCAGACACAGAACTGCAGTTCGTTTCTTTCATTCCCGAGGGCCGTTTTTTCTGGGGTAGTACAAAGCTTGTCAAAGGTGACACGAAAGTACCGTAGGACTCTTGTCTGCCCTTGGTACCTATTAAGCAAAAACTGTCACAGGTGAGAATTTTTTTCTTCAGCAGTAGAAGAGAACTGTGGAAGGGAAAAATTTCATGAAACAGCAGAGTTATGTGAATATATCCTTTTGGAAACAGATGTGGGTTACTTGATTATAGGGAGAGGGCACAGGATGTTTCAGGATCTGGACATTTGATCTGAACTTCTTTCAGCTAGGCGTTTTATCTACTTCAGGGAATCTGGGACTAAAAGAGGAGCCTCACGGCCACAAGAGGGTGCAAAATTACCCAGCACAAAGACCAGGTTTTGTGCACTTAAGATTAGCCTTTCTGCTACACAAATCATCAAGAGGACTGTGAAAATTAAGCTCGTTTTCTTGGCAGTGAAGCTCCATCTGAAAGAATTTTTTTGCAGATGAATTTTACATGGCCTGCATAATGCCAGAAAACTCAAAGCAGAAGTAGCACAAGCTTTGCTCAGAGGGAAAGGTAACTTTCTAAGGAAGTGTGAAGATACCCATGGAGAGAATATTAAAAAAATTATTCTTTTTGAAAGTTTGCTTAATTTTTTTTTTTTAAAAAAAGGTCCTTGACAAAAGGAATAGAGCTGTGGGCCATAGGTCTAGGCAATTTTATTACATACATTAACAATGCACTACATTTGAAAGAATCCGTAAGTATTTATTAGTCTGTGGTAATCACATTTTCACATCTTCCTCAAATGCTCCAAACCGTCTAGAGAGTTTCTTGGTGGTTTTTCAGAGATGGGCATGCATGCAAGTTATTGGACATTTTGTTCTACCTCTTCTTTGAAAACTTGTGTTTAGCGCCTGATCAAAATTAATTTTTTTTTATAAACTTGGAAGCCAAAATTACTTCATCTATCTTTTGCACCATCAGCTACTTGCTGTTGTTCCTAACTCAGACATAACATGGTTTCATTGCCTTCCTCTTAGCATAACAGCAGAGGCTTCTCTCCTGTCCTTTATGACCCGACAAGCCACTAGATCCACTTCACATCTTAGCCCTTCTGGTTTTATCCCTACACATTGCTGTTATCTCCTTACACAGGGCTCTGATGGTTTTCCTTTCCATAATTTAGAAGTGGATTATCATCCCTCCCATTAAATGTTGCCCTGTGCTTGACCATATCCAGGCAGAAGGATATGCAGAGTGGTAAGTGGAAACCCTCACAAGCTCTAACCTTGCTGTGGATCATTCCTCATTAGCCAAATGGGAGTGAAAAGTACGAACGTTCTTCTGCTCTGAGAGGTTTTTTTTTGGCTAGAGCTTGAACTTTTTTTGACGTGGTAGTCTAGTTAGCCAGCTAGCACAACAACCAATTTGGTCTGCAGCATGCTGATACTAGTACAAAATCCATAAATTCTAAACCATATTTGTTGTATTTGAGAAACAGTTTCAAAATGCCAATACTATTCCCTTCCCCTCATAATGAGTAGAAAAACCTATCTATGACAGTATTTTTCTGTAAACAGTTCTCTTCACTAGAGATTGAAGATATCCAGCTTTTCTAAGAAACAAAATATTCCAAAATTCAAACACTATATTTGCTAAATTCAAACTTCAAGATGACCTCATTCAAATGTAAAAGATCATTTCCCATATCCAAATTCTACCTACGCATCTTTGTATTCCCTATTTTAAATAATAGTCCATTAGGTAGACATCCTTCATAAGGATCAATCTTTTCTTTATGACTACTGGTGGCATTGGCCATTCATGGCTGCTAGAGAGAAATACAGTCAACTTCTGGCCAATAAAAGCAATAAGCTGGAAGATGTTTTCTAAATATAAGGAGGCCAGGGATCTGCTCCCCATCACAGCAGTGGTGACTTTGCTGAGAAGCATGACTGCTCATCACCTTTACCACAACAGACCTCTCCAGCTTCAAAGCGCTAGAGAGAAAATTGAACCCACCAGTGACTATCAGTGGGGACTATGAATCAGTGGGAGGATCAGACCTTGGTATCTCCAAACAAAATAAAACTCTGAATTAACTATTTTCTTTAATCAAAGAATTGAAAGGAATTGAAATTTTCTGCCAGGCGTGCTGTCAAACTGACAAAGTGACTCAGCAAGCAAAATAATTGGTCTGTAATGTGATTAGATTTGGGGATTCAGGTTGGGGTTTAGACACGCTGTTAAAGACTAAAGCTAAATAGCAGATTTAACACAAAGTTGTCAGGCCTGCAGTTTTAAAAGATCCTGCTGTCTGTCAAACAAGCAGGAACCCAATGCAAAAAATAATTGGCTGCTGTGTCACCACACTAGGGCTTCATTAGTAAATATCTTTAATAAGCTAATCCAGAGGTAGAACAGGCTCCCTGAGAAGGCGAGTGATCACATTTAGATATTTCCCAAGACCAGTCCTCTTGTGTAGCACTTCATTCCAAAGAGGGACATGATCAACAACCACATACCCCATTTCCAATAAACACACTCTGTCCCCAAGACCCCCCTCCTATTAGGGAAATGAACAGAGGAGGTGTCCAAGGACTCCCCAGGATCAGGCAGTGTCAGTCTACTTAACTAAGGAGTTCACATACAGAGCTGCTAAGCATGACACCATCCATGTGTTCTTGATGGCACCCTTAAATTAGCAGATGTACTGCAGGCAACTTGTTATAGGAAAAAAAAAAAAAAAAAAAACCACAATGAAAACTGCATAGCCAGAAATCTTCTGTGAGTCTACAGCAAGTTAACCAGGAGTTGTACAAAGATGACTGCGTTACTCAAGTAACAAGTATAGGCTCATTTAAGGAATTGAAACATTGTCATTTTATTGCCATAAATAATGAAGCCATATGTGCAAAACACCACAGGACTGGTAGCAACAGGACTTAGGAATCACCCAATTATAAAAGCAGAGGAGCTGTAAGAGCAGAGAAGAAACAAAGATTTCTTTTAACTACAGCATTTTTTAAGAAGAGTTGTATTGTTATTAGCAAAATACTTAATAGAACGGCCTGTCATGCAGGGGACCTTAAGCTATTTCCCAGTTTAAAGAAGTTCATTGCTGGATATTTAAGGTTGACCATTTTTTCCCCACAGTCATCATACAGAATTTGGTCTGCTTCAGTGTAAACCTGATTCCTGGATTATTTCTTCACTTCCCTTTAAAATATCAGATCAAGGCTACTGGAAGAGATGGGTTGTTCTGTAAGTGACACTGGAAACCCTTCCAGATGCTGTTTTGCCCCCACGTTCATGGCTAGCTGTTGCCTGCCCTCCTGCCTCTGTATCATAAGTCATTCTGTATTCCCCAGCAGCATCAGTTCCTGCTACTAAAAACAAGCTAGGGGCAACAAGGGACTCTGAGGGTGATTTAGTGCACTCCACTGATCCAAAACTGCTTCAAAACAGTCACCCCATGCATATCATTCCCCCAAAAAAATGCTCTTCCATCTGTCTTTAAAGCCTCCAGATCCCAGAGCTGTGGAGCCCAGAGCAGGGCAGGCTACTCCAGTGACTGGCTGGAGCAGACGCGGCACACACCTCCGCAGAGGCTGGCACAGCATGCAGGAAGCACGTGGAGGAAGCTGCAGCCGCTGCCCGCCTTACCTGCCTGGGCTAGAACAGCTCACACGGCCGCAGCAGCGATGCGCTTCGCTCAGCTTGCAGCATCTGCCTTACAGACCTGAGGGGTTTTCTTTTTTGGGTGGAGAGGAGGAAAAGTAATATTTTTCAGAGTCCTGAGTCTCCTTACATGCAAACATGTCTCATAGTCACTTCATTCCGTTTGTGCCTCTCCCTGTAAAGCCCGTGCAGACTAAGCTTGCAGGGACCTGTGGGAAGGCAATGCTGCCACTGACGTCTGGTCCCCAGTGCAAATAAAACCAGCATTCTACCACCAGGTGGCCATACACCTAGCAAAGTAGCCCTTTCCTTCTACCTTAGGAGAAAGTTTTATCATTATCTTACATTTTCACATCTCTGATACCTTAAAAATAAGTATTAATTTTTAAACCACAGCAGTTCACAGAAAACAAATACGATGAAGAGGCTTATAGTGAAGTGGGAGAAGTGAGCATCCTCACTACGCAGCAAACTTGCTTCCTATGAATGCTGCACAACTTCCCTGGTCATCAAAAACAAGAAAATGGTGACTTGGGAGTCCTCACAACCCACTTGCCATGTCCTCTCCTCCCATCGTTAAAAGAATCCAGGCTTTCTAGCACTGCTCTTTTGTTAGGCAGGGACTCATTGACCTTTTCAAAGTTAATTATTTAATATGCCAGAATCATATTACTGTTCTCATCTACCTGTACTCCTGTTTGATTTGTATGAAAATGCACTAAGGAAGACAACTACAACGTTTAACTGCAAGACCAAACTTGTTTTTCAGTAGTGGAGAGGAAGACAACACAATTATCACAGGCAGCAGTTCCCACCAAGATTTGATTTGGAAGCTTTGCACAGAAGCTAAAAATAAAAGACTGTGCAGTCATAAATCATTTAAAATGGTATTCGTGGACAAGGAGCACTTCAAGGAGGATGTAATCAAGTGAATGGGATCTCAGGGGCGCACAAGCAGCTCGGGTCTGAGAGGATTTTCTAGGTGCTCTGAGCAACCCAAAGCCCACGTGCTGGTTTGGGGCGGGGGATGTATGGAGGCGTGGGAGCAGATTTACTCATTCCAAAGGGACAGCAGTTTTGCAGCTGTCAGAGGGAGCTATGTTGGTCAAAGCCTTCAGCATATGAAGCTAATGTTTGTACAGAGCTGTGAAAATGAAAGTCTTGAGAATTAAGATTTCCTTGGAGCTGTTTACTCTTTTTTTCAGCTTTAAACAAAGTTTTTAAAAGGTTTTCTATTCGGCAGGAAATACAAAGTACTATTTATCCACATAGTCTCCCAGATAGCTACATACAGAGACAAGAATTACTCATATAGATGTGAATTCCATATAATCTCCTTCTGTTCTGACACTGGCCAAAATATTTTTGCTCTAAAGAGAAAATAGCCCAAATGCTTCCCACAAAAGACTGCACATCAGGAAAAGTGGAGTCAGTCCACAGAAATCTCTCAAGAAGCATGTGCTGTTTGTAAGAGATAATTGCCAAATTCTCTGTCCACTCTCTACCTTCAAAAGCATATTAGGTTGTTTGGGGCTTTTAAAATCCCAAATCTGTTGAAATTGCAGTTAACATTTTCCCCGGAGTTCTCAGAGATGACCAGCAGTATATTCTTTGAAATTCAACCAACATGTTTGGAAATCACATCCCAAACTTTCTAGATGTGCTTTACATGGGCAGTCACTTTCCACTCTAAATGCAGTTAGCTAAAAATACTAAATATGGTAGTGCCATATTAATTTTCAACACATAAGCAATGAGAGAGGGCAGCTGAGAACATCAGCCACAAAGTTTAACTCAGTAAGCTGCTTCAATAAAGCTGAGCCATTTCACTGAAATACATTAATTTTGACCAGGTTTTCTTTGCTGACAGACTAAGGTTCACTGCTCTGATCACTTCTGACTAGAGACATGAAAACTCAAGAAAAAGAAACCCCTGATTTATGACTGTAAAATCACTATTCAGCATAGAGCTCCCTTGTGAAATCTGAAAGATTCCTTGCATCCACACAGAACAAATACAAAGGGGCACTCGCTGAAGTCTGAGATAGAGAATCTAACACATCCTAAACCTGCTGACATGTTGTGGCCACCTTTAAAGGGAGAAAAACAGCTCAGCAATTAGAGATTTTCCACCTATCTTCTGATACTATATAACTGCAGCCAGTCAAACTATGTGCAAGTCTGAGTAGAACCTGATGTTCATTCTTATCTTGTATCAGTGTTGGTGTTGGCTGGGACAGAGTTAGTTTTCTTCATAGCTGCTCATACGGTGCTGCATTTTAGATTTGTGATCAAAAGACTGCTGCTAACACACTGATGTTTCAGCCATTGCTGAGCAGTGCTCACACAGCAGTAAGGCCTCCTCTGGCTTCTCCTGCTGTGCCCGCAGTGAACAGTCTGGGGGTGTGCAAGAGGCTGGGAGGGGACACAGCCAGGCAGGTGACCTGAATGGGAGTGCTGTTACAGGAATGTCTGATTTCCAGCCCATTTTTTTTCCCCCATGGAAACACAGAATATAACCTGCAGATCATTTTCTACCTCACCTTTCCCAGATGACATCGACTTCTGATTCTTCTAAAGCCACCCTTCCTATTGCTTTTGCTACTTGTGACACACACAGCACCCACACCCTTCACAAGAATAATGGTATCAGAAGTTGCAGAAAATCCACCAGAAATTATAAGTGTTTGCAAGGAAATGGTTTAGCCAATGCATAGCACACATGGATGTGGCATCAAATTCTAGTTGCTGCAAGGCAGCATTAATGCTTAACTTTGTAGGTGACTCAAGGGGATGTAAAAAACAACACAAAAAAAATCATTTGAAAGCAGAAGTAAAATTCAAAAGTATCTCAGCAAAATGGAAAAAGATTGCCTATGAAAATGAAAAAAAGATCAATAAAGGTAAGAGCAAGACCCTAGACTTGGGAAAAAAAATATCCAGCTACAATAGCAAACTCTTGATTTGGAAACAGGAGAGCATCTGAAGGTTGCAGAGAGTCATGGGCTTCACTACGTCATACTCTTGTGAAAAAGGCAAACACTGTATTGTGGGGGGGAATGCATAGGAGGATATGCCACCAAGAATGGCAGTAGCCTTTTCGTAGCAGGCATGCTGATAACACCTCGCTGAGACAACACATCCATTCTTGAGACTTCCAAGACATCTTCAAGAACCAGAGTCCACAGCACAAAAGAATGATAAGAAAAAAACAACTTACGAGAAAACACTGAAAGAATATACCATTTTAATCTGAACTCTAGAATTTGAAAAGATGACTTAATTGCAGCCTCCAAACACGTAGAAGAAACCTCCAAAGAATGAAATAAAGCTTCACACATTCATAGCAGACAAGACAAATATTGGACTCGAATCATGGACAATACAGATTAAAGAGTAGGAAAATAAACGTTTCAGGATGAAAAGAGTGAATATTGGAAGAGAATGTCCAGGAAGGCCATGGATTTTCCCTTCTCATAGATCTTCATAAAGAAAACAGATCTAGGATGCCACAAACGGACCTGATCTTGTCTTGGGATCAACTAGATAAAATTATCTCCTGTCCTCCTCATCTGATTCTACGGACACTTAGGAAAGTCTTAAGGTTTACTCGCTACATTTCATAAATCTAGTATTAGCAGATTAAGTACATGGACAAGTAAAGATGCAATTCCTTTCCTGTACTTAAAAAGTACCTCCTCCTCATGCTAAGGGACATATTCTGACATTTTTAACGGTGTAAAGCCCACTGTAACTCTAGTGATGTCACAGTAAATCTCAGCACTTGTTCTCCAAATATAGCCAATACATATCCTAACACAGAGTCACAGGGTAAACCAGAGTGCTGCTACTACTCTAACGAGCAGCAGCCACACCAGTTTTTGTACCTTTTTTGCTGCATAGCAGTAGCAAAACCCTGTCAACCATTGAAGAGGGTGATTCAGGCAGACTGACATTTTGGTGCAGACTACTCAGTCTTAGAGACTGGCTAAACCAGTCAGTCCTAGAAAATACTTGCAAAGTCATAGCAAGTATTGCTAAGATGATCTACCTAACAAAAAAAGCAGTTTGGGTAAGACAATGAAAACCTAATTCCTGCAACAGCAAGCCAGGAGAGAAAAGAAAGGGACTGAAAGAGCACAAGGTCAACATACTCATTCGAGCTGGAGACACGATCATCTACAAAGCCGCTATTGCTGTCAGTTGTGTTCTTCCACCTCACAGGCAAGCTCCTAGACCTACTGAGTGGGGGTCAAACATTCAAAGAGCTATTCTGCACTAAAAAGGAGACTCTTGGAAGAGCTGGAAGAGATATAATGCTTTCCAGCTACAAAGCACACACCTGGAGCTGGCTACAAAAAGCATCTTGAGACTTGAGAGATCAGCTGGCGTCTCCAAATGAAGCTTTGTAAACCTGTGAGAACAGTAATGGGGAAGCTGTACAGTGATAAATGTGTATTTATGCCACATTAGATACATCAGCTCTGTTAGCTGTTCACATCTTGTCTTACAAGTGCTGCTCCAAGCCATTTTCACATAAAATTAAATCATTCACACAGGTTTAAATAACATCTTAAAATCACAGAGGAAAGAGCTGGGAGAGACTTTGAAAAGTTATCTTGTCCTGTCTCAAGACCAAACAGTTCCTATCTGTCATTCTAGATCCACAGGTGACCAGTAGTTGTGGATCAATGACCAGAAATCAAAAACCAGAAAATCCTGAATAAAAATATTGCCCTTAAAGACAACTGTCCCACACAACAAGAGCTCAGACTGTGCTTCTCTAATGGAACCAACACACTCATCTTGTGTTGTGTGACATGTCTCTGAGCTCTCGGTGTACAGCACTTAGGTCACACCCAGCTGGCAGGACACCAGAGAGGGTAAAGCCACCTGTGGTTAAAGATGACCTGCAATTATGCAGTCTTTGTAAATGATACTTCTAGTACTTCATATTCACTTTATCTTAAGTCTCTGAATAAAGAGAGAGAGCAGGGTAGTTGTGCAAGACTGATCACTGAGTAGTATATAGCATTTAAAACTACAAGTTCATCAACTTCTACAATAATAGAAAACTCTTTTCCAAAAATTTCCCTGAGACAATTCTGGGATTGTATTATAGGCTTTGAAATCTTGGACCATTCTTAACCTGGTGGGTAAAAATTTACCCTAACTTTCCTGCAAAGGCTGTAGCAGCATGATTTTCTTGAAGGAAGCCTCTAACCCTTCCTTCTCATGCTTAATGACATCAACAAATGCTACACCTAGAAAAGTAATATTACTGCACAGCTACATCAATAGGCACAAGAAAACGATGATGGCAGCAAGCTTGGATTTCTGAAGTCTGTTCCTTGTCTTGATTTGTGAAGGCTAAAAAAGGTACTTTTAGCAAGGATATTAAGGATCGTGTTTCCAAAAGAGCTATGCTTAAAGGAAGAATACAGCAGCTTGTGTGTCCACAGCTTTTCATTCAGCAGTCCAGCTGGAAGTGGAAAGAGAAAACATGCTTTAATAATAAAAACACAGATTCGGAAGACAGGAAATGTTGAAGAAATTTCAACCAAAGACAGAACCCTTAAGGGACCCATAAAAATGTTTCTTCTTTCATAGATTACAAGAGATTCATGATCTCTTGCCATGAGAGTTACTATTTATTTTAAAATGTTATTTTCCAGTCAGAACTTGTATGAAATTTAAAACAAGTTGGTTGAACTCCATATGTAAAATCCTACTCAATAAATCACATTTGATCATGACTCTGGGAATAACATATTGTTTGTGTTCATGAACAAACTGAAAAAACCATAGCCCAAATAGGCTTAAGACTGAATGTTATTATATTGATTTTCTAGCAAAGCAATAAGAAGCCACATTGTTCTCTTCCAGGTATTTTAATAAGTACAAAGCAAAACTCCACCACTGCTACACCAAAACTGCACTAAATATTGCACCTCGCAGTCTTACTCCAAAGGAAAACAAAAGGAGAAGGGAAAAGCAGGTGGAATATGGACATAACGAAGAACTACCTATCTGGAAGAACGCCACTACCTAGCAGAAAGCCTTGCTTTCCATTTTAGTTGAGTTTACTTCAGCTTACATCAACCTTTACATTACCTCAGTTTACATCAACAGCTGACTTCAGGCAATCACCTTGACATCATCCAGCCACTGGTTATGGATAAGGATAATGATGCATGACAGCTTTTACACTTCACTTTTGTAGCTAATGGTTTGGTACAAATTCATGGTCCTTTCCTCCAATTTGAACAAAAATAATAATTTAAAAATGCGGGTCCTTAATATGAAGACAACTACCTCACGCTTCAGGAAGCTTTCTACAGCAACTGCATGGGCCTGGGGAATACCAGGCTGAATAGGATGTAACACAAAATACACAATTCCTTCAGCACAGCAAGGAAACAGAAAGGAGGGGAGTGCACCAAGCTGGAAAAGGCTGACTGGACAGCGGGGAACTTTTGCAGTTTATGTCAGGCAGAGAGCAGCAGCATGGATTACACACACGAATCCCCCTGTCTGTCGTGGCAGGACATGGGTGTGTTCTAACGCCTGCCAAATCACACACAGATTCACTTGGAGAGAGAAATCCATTTCCTCCCATCCCTTTTTTGGATAACACCAAAGAGTACATAGGATTTCATTTATAGCAATGTAAGCAATCCAGCTTCCAATCCCTGTTCTCCCTAAAGCCACCTGAATCTACATTTTTTAGCTTTTAGTGCCAAAGAACTTAAGCATTGGGTATTCTTCTGAATGAAGAAGGTCTATCTAAAATATTTTAATATTTATGAGAGTAAGGACTGAAGTCTAAGCATATGATGACTTCCACAAGTGCCCTAATAAGCTGTGTTCACTCTCATGGTCTCATGAATATTTAGAGATACTTACGAAGAGGAACAGCTTAATCTGAAGATATGCATGTCTGGTCTGTGACCAATTACAACAAGATATTATTCTCAGTGTGTGTGGTATGCATGGTCTCCCATTCTCAAAACTTCTAACAGGCTAAGATGCATTTTCCTCTACCATTAGTGTGAGATTGTTACCCTTATTCCTTATTTCTAAGTCCTTTATGGTCCAAAGAATATCAGCAGTTTTGCTGAAATCAGAACAATAAAATATGCAGAGACCATGAGTCAGAGTTTCCTACATACAAGTTAGATATCCCTTGAGAAACCCAGCAGTTCCCCTGAGCAACACAAATAATGAGAGAAGTGGTATCATGTAGAAAAACTGCATCTGCAGCACAGCATTGGATGAAGACTTTTCTGTGGCCTTCAGAGACAGCTACCTCTGCTGCTTCCCAGCTCTCCTCCAGGGGGGCAGATGAGACCAGAGGCAACACACGCTTTCAGAGAAAACAATTTTTAGTCATGCTTTACAGCCCCAAAGACTGCACTTTACCTAAATTTGCTTCAGTGTTACCACATTCTAAGCAATTACTAGCAGCTGCTATTTCATGTCCTACTTGCTCTGTCATCTCCCCAGTAGCCTGAGGAAGATGAAAACTTACTGGAAAACAGCAGAATTTGCCCTTTCATCCTTGGCTTGCTGGTGAAAAATAGTGTAAATCAGACATGAAATCACTAAAATTATGATGTCAGCTTATTTTTAAGTTATTCCTCTTGCAGTCACACAAATCTATAAAGCACCTACGGAAAATAATTCACAACACAGTAGATTTCTTCCTCTACCAGACTTATTTGCCAAACTGGGGGAAGAAAAAAAAAAAAAGAAAAAGGAAAAAGAAAAAAAAATACTAGCTTTTCAGGAAAGTAGCAAAAGATCACTAAGGCACAAGAAATGAACACATTCAACCTTGTAATATTTAGTGATCCATTTCTTAATCTGAGCAGTTCACAACAGTTAACAGAGCTGTAGAGGGCAAGGGTTCA